>NW_027280829.1:162500-237500 GCF_046629955.1 Centroberyx affinis
GTGTCTCCTGTCTGATCGTCCCGTGTCTCCTGTCTGCAGCTGCAGGGGTACAGCGAGCAGCCGGTCAGCCTGCTGGTGTTCATCGGCACGGCGGACGACCGCTACATCCGGCCTCACCCCTTCTACCAGGTCCACCGGGTGACGGGCAAGACGGTGAGCACCGCCTGCCAGGAGAGGCTTCTGGGAAACACCAAGGTCCTGGAGATCCCTCTGCTCCCGGAAAACAACATGGCCGCCAGGTGACACACGCTTCACTACCGCTCCAGGCTTCAGTGTCAGGACTGATCTGGGACTGATACTGTGCTTTTATTAAGACTGGATCTGGTCCAGTCAGCATTCTTCACCTCTCATATGATGTGATGCAGTATTATTGATTACATATTTATTGTAGAATAGATCAATACTACACTAGTTGTCTATGGGAAGACCTGAACCTGAACTGATTCAAATGTGCATGAATATATTATTAGTTGTAGTAGTAACAGTAGTATCAGTAATAGTAGTAGTAGTAGTAGTAGTAGTAATAGTAGTAACAGAAGTAGTAGTAGCAGTAGTAGTAGTAGTAACAGTAGTAGTGGTATTAGCAGTAGTAGTAGTAACAGTAATAGTAGTACTAACAGTAGTAGTAGTAGTAACAGTAGTAGTAGTAGTAGTAGTAACAGTAGTACTAGTAACAGTAGTAGTAGTAGTAATAGTAGTAACAGAAGTAGTAGTAGCAGTAGTAGTAGTAACAGTAGTAGTAGTAGTGGTAGTAGTAGTACTAACAGTAGTAGTAGTAGTAGTAACAGTAGTAGTAGTAGTACTAACAGTAGTAGTAGTAGCAGTAGTAGTAGTAGTGGTGGTGGTAGTGGTAGTAGTAACAGTTGTAGTAGTAGTAGTAGTAACAGTAGTAGTTGTACTAACAGTAGTAGTAGTAGTAGTAATAGTAGTAGCAGTAGTAGTAACAGTAGTAGTAGTACTAACAGTAGTAGTAGTAGTAGTAGTAGTAGCAGCAGTAGTGGTAGTAGCAGTAGTAGTAGTAGTACTAACAGTAGTAGTAGTAACAGTAGTGGTAGTAGCAGTAGCAGTAGTAGCAGTAGTAGTAGTAGTACTAACAGTAGTAGTACTAACAGTAGTTGTACTAACAGTAGTAGTAGTAACAGTAGCAGTAGTAGTAGGGTTGGGCGATGTCTGCCAAATTGGCATATGACGATGACATCGTTGTACGGGGGGGGGGGATTTTATAGACGAACAACAAAAGATCTTCCATATGTCCGTAATGAAACGGATATATACTTTCTTTTATACTTTTTGCATGTATGTAGCCTATGTTGGATATTAATTACTATTTCTTCCCTATAGCCTACTTTTCCTCCCTATAGCCTATGCTTAAGCAACCTCATTAAGCAGATCATCTGATTATGAAAAAATATTTTAAATACTAGTCATAGTGCTGTAACGGCATAACTGCAGCACTTTGCTTCATGTTTGGTAGGTGCAGTCCGACTCCTACCTTTTTGAAATTTCTGTTCCCAGAGAGAACGGGAGAGTAGTCCTTGTGTCTGTCCTCTCTGTTCATTTCAATTCATTTTCAATGAGAGCTGTCTGTTGTCCGGGCAACGCCGGGCAGTGCAACCCAGTTTAATTTTTTCTTAACGGATTCATCACCGCAAATCAGAGGCGTTTTTTTTTAAATAGCGTTTATGTTCCAAAACAACCCAACGGACAGAAATCTATCCGTTAGTATTTCTGTCTGTTTTTTGACGGATCAGAGTGGCCGGAGTTCACTCTGTAGGTGAGTTTGAATCCTCAGTTTTGAGGCTACAAATAAAGACTCACCCCCTGATTTACTAAGGCAGGCGAAAACCAGGTAAACTTAAAAATACATTTTATGTCTGGCCTAAATTAAAACATGCTTTCACTGGGCGGCAAATAGTGTGATTAAATAAGCTGTTTTTCCTTTAGTAAATCAGGTGCAAGGAGCTATTATAATAATTAGAATAAACAGCCTCTCTATCTGGGGCTTTAAATCACGATGTTGCGATGTAGAGGCTCAGGGGTCGATGACTGTCGGCCATCGGCGATGGACGATGGCATCGTCCATCGGACCAACCCTAAGTAGTAGTAGTAGTAGTAGTAGTAACAGTAGTAGTAGTAGTAGTAGTAACAGTAGTAGTAGTAGTAGTAGTAGTAGTTAATTGTCTTCCTCTCCATCTCTCTCTCAGTATCGACTGTGCCGGCATCCTGAAGCTGCGGAACGCCGACATCGAGCTGAAGAAGGGCGAGACGGACATCGGGCGTAAGAACACCCGGGTGCGGGTGGTGTTCCGGGTCGGCGTGCCGCAGCCGGGCGGCCGGCTGCTGTGTCTGCAGGCCGCTTCTGTTCCCGTCGAGTGCTGTGAGTCACCTGATGCTTCCGTACTTCACCTGTACAGTCCTCTGTCTGACTCTGACCCAGAGTCACTGGTTTCTCTGTAACGATGTGATCCTGAACGACCCGAGGAGTAAAGCTTCCTCTCTGTTGCAGCCCAGCGCTCGGCCCAGGAGCTTCCCCAGGTGGAGAGCTTCAGCCCGGCCGGCTGCTGCGTGTCCGGAGGAGAGGAGATGACCATCACCGGATCCAACATCTCCACACAGTCCAGGGTCATCTTCATGGAGAAAGGGCCCGGTAAGATTACTTTAAATTAGTTTAGATCACATTACATACGTTTACATGAGATTAGATTGGATAAGATGAAACATGAACTATCCCTGTGGGGGAACTGGGTTGCAGAATAGTGACAGGATCAGGCTGCAGAGCCTCTGTAGGGGAGAGGAAACCCAGTCTCATCCTGCCTGAACACCTGCCTCACTTATGTTTTGGAAGCAGTTCATAAAGAATATCTTCACCGACATGTTTTGTGTGACTGATGTCTCCTCAGATGGAAGATCACAGTGGGAAGTCGATGTTAAAATTGTGCCAGAGAAAAGCAGCGGAGTAAGTATCTGGATTATGGATCATGTGCATCACTGTAGCTCCTCACCCTCATCATTCTCTCAATAGAGGAAGTGAATGCACAGAAAACCTGTTCACATGTTGTTGAGCTGCACCATAGAAATCTTCTCTGTGTTTTGTTCCTGCAGTCCAGCGTTGTGGTGGAGATTCCTCCGTATTACAATAAGAAGACGACCTGTCCGGTCCAGGTCCAGTTCTACATTTCAAACG
Source organism: Centroberyx affinis (assembly GCF_046629955.1). NCBI lineage: Eukaryota > Metazoa > Chordata > Actinopteri > Beryciformes > Berycidae > Centroberyx > Centroberyx affinis. Next base: position 165,685 of record NW_027280829.1, read on the forward strand.
GGAAGAGAAGAAGAAGTCTGAGCCACAGCTTCACCTTCCTGACCGGACCCAGACTCCTCCCCCCCGCCGCCGGAGCGCCGCTGGTCAAGCAGGAGCACTGGGAACCGGACTACATCCCCCATAATGCATCTGTCTTCTGCCCAGCCTCCAGCCAGCGAGCCCTCTGTCCGGACACGGCTTATTACGATCCCTACGGACTCCCGGTGCATTGTGGTCCTCCCTCCCAGAACCTCCCTCTCCTCCTCCAGCAGCAGCTCCCCTCTCCCAGCCTCCACTCCTCCCTGCTGGACTCGAACCGCCAACCAGAACAACACAGGCTGATCTTCCAGCTGGACTCTCAGGAGCCTGAGCTGTTTTCATCACCTCCTCAGATCTCCTCAGTCTCTCCAAGAACCTCCCCGATCCCCCTTCAGACCTCCTTAATCTTTCCTCACGCCTCCACACTCCCACATCAGTCCTCCTCAATTCCTCCTCAGACCTCGTTGATGGCTCCTCAGACCTCCTCGATGGCTCCTCAGACCTCCTCGATGGCTCCTCAGACCTCGTTGATGGCTCCTCAGACCTCCTCGATGGCTCCTCAGACCTCCTCGATGGCTCCTCAGACCTCCTTGATGGCTTCTCAGACCTCCACAATCCCACATCAGACTTCCTCGATGCCTCCTCAGACCTCCTTGGTCCCTCCTCAGACCTTCTCGATGCCTCCTCAGACCTCCTTGGTCCCTCCTCAGACCTTCTCGATGCCTCCTCAGACCTCAATGGCTCCTCAGATCTCCTCATTCCCTCCTCACACCTCCACAATCACACATCAGACCTCCTCAATTCCTCCTCGGACCTCCTCCATGCCTCCTCAGACCTCCTGTGGTGGACCTGGGAGGGAGCAGATCTCCTCTGGTGGGCCTGGGAGGGAGCAGATCTCTGGTGGGCCTGGGAGGGAGAAGATCTCTGGTGGACCTGGGAGGGAGCAGATCTCTGGTGGACCTGGAAGGGTGCAGATCTCCTGTGGTGGACCTGGCGGGGAACAGATCTCCTCCTTGGGCTCCAGCAGAGCCTTCCTGACCTCTGACCCCCAGCAGCAGGCTGGGGAGGCTCTGAGCATCAAGCAGGAGGAGGAGGAGGAGCCGAGCCTTCAAGAGATCACCCTGGATGACCGTAAGAAGTTTTTAGAAATTTAAATTTAAAAAAATATATATTTACGATTTTTTAGTGTTTCTCATGAAGTAGCAGTAGTAGTAGCTGTAGTAGTAGTAGTAGTAGTAGTAGCAGTAGTAGTAGTAGCAGTAGTAGTAGCAGTAGTAGTAGTAGTAGTAGTCGTAGCAGTAGTAGTAGTAGTAGTAGTAGTAGTAGTAGTAGCAGCAGCAGTAGTAGTAGTAGTAGTAGTAGCAGTAGTAGTAGCAGTAGCAGTAGCAGCAGTAGTAGTAGTAGTAGTAGTAGTAGTAGCAGTAGTAGTAGTAGCAGTAGTAGTAGCAGTAGTAGTAGTAGCAGTAGTAGTAGCAGTAGTAGTAGTAGTAGTAGTATCCACAAACATTCTGAATCCTCTCAGAGAGTCTTCTCTCAGCCTGAAATTCCTTAGTCACTCCTGAGTCCCAGCTCAGGAGTGATTTAGGAAAGTTCTCAGAGCGACTCTGAGCAGGAATGGACAATAACTTTTATCTTAGTGATCATCAAAAATAAAATAAAAATAGAGCTCATTGGACAAAATCTTTGAAAAACATACGAACCGTACTTTTTAATACTTGTACGCTCCTCAGGTTGGCACATTCTGCCTTTATTTGGGTGAATGCAGTAATGTTATTATACTTTACTAATTTGATGTTAAGATTTGGTGAAAATGGCTCAAGACTTTAGTATTAGTATAATTTATAGACTATATTGGCAAGCTTATATGAATAGGATTTTTGAACAAGAGTATATTGCAGATGATGTGGACGTGTGTCCATCAGCGATCAGACAGAGAAAACTCTCTGTGTCCACAGCTGCTGTTCTGCTGCAGAGCGACCGGACAGAGACTCAGACAGACCGCTTCACTATCTGAGTCTGAAGGAGCTGAGACTGTTTGTGTGATTATTCTACTGTGTGGTTACATAAACCCAAATCATCACTGCTGCACAGTTTGCCTGTTGCTAAATATCTTAACATGGTGATAACTTTAATAATAATAATAATGATAATAATAATAATAGCATTAATGCGTCTTTTCTGCGTCTTTCAGCCAGTTCCTCCTCTCCTTAAGAAACTCCTCAGCTCCTCAGTCCTCCTCTCTGCTCTGAACAGTTTTCCACCTTAGGAGCTCTCTTAAGGGCTAAGATGCTTTGTGAATAGCTTTTATCTTTATTAGGATTTAGTCTTACTTTTAAGGGGAAATTCTTAGAAAACGTAATCTCTCTCAGAGTTTTCTCAGAATTTCACCGCTAGGACCAACTCTTAGTACGAGGAAGCTTTGTGGATACGGCCCCAGGTCTCCAGCTGTTATTTGTTCTAGCTGCTAAAACAGAGACAGAGACTCCGCTCAGTTAGTGCTGTGACTCTCCAGTCTGTCTGCGGGACAGGAGAGGAGGATCCTGTCCTGGTTGTAATCTGGATCTCAGGTTCCTGTCCTGGTTGTAATCTGGATCTCAGGATATTCTCAGTGTTCCCACTGTCTCACCAGCTGTGGAAACTTTGAATTCTTCATGACTGCATGATGTGATGCAGGACTGACTTTACAGAACTGGCTTCCTGCTGAAGCTCCTCTTCTTCTCTGGTCTTGTTAGAGGTCAGGAGCTCTGCTCTGATCTGATCTGAGCACAGTTTCAGTCTGTCACCTCTGTTTGTCCAGACAGTGGTGGACCAGTGTCCTGTCACCACACACACACACACACACACACACACACACACATACACACACACACACACACACACACACACACACACACACAGTCTCTGTCTGCATGGCTGCTGGCCTCGCCTTGTGTGTGTATGTGCATGTGTGTACACACTAACACTCTGTGATCTTGGTTATTTATATGGTGTGTGTGTGTGTGTGTGTGTGTGTGTGTGTGTGTGTGTGTGTGTGTGTGTGTGTGAATCCCCTGTGTCTCTCTGATGTGGCTTAATTATAGCGGGGGGGCAGCAGCTGCCTCACTCTGACCCTCAGCTGCTGAGGGTTCGACCTGCTGAACATCCAGCAGACTCACACACTGATGATGATGTCACGTGATGTCACGTGATGCTCTTTGAAGAAATAAGACACACTGTTAAAGATTTTCACTGGTTTACAGCTAAACCAGACAAACACCTCAGCTGCTGTGAAATCACTGACTCTAATAATAACACTATTAATGTTACTATTAATAATACTACTGCTACTACCATTACTACTACTGCTGCAAATATTACTACTATAACTATTAGTGCTGCTACTACTACTACCACTGCTACTACCACTGCTACTACTACTACTACTAGTACTACTTCTACTACTGCTACAGCTAGTGAACTCACTGGTGTTATTTTAGTTTTAGTTTATTATTGTTTATCATTAGTAAGTTTTAAGTTTTAAATTAGTTTTTAGTTTTAATATTCATTATTAGTTGAGTTGTATGACTTTATTAATTTAGTATCATCTAACTATAAAGCAAGGAATCTCTGTGTCTGTGTCCTTCTCATATCTGGGGAACGTTCATCTGATCTACTTCACACTGTGTTGCTGGGGACCGGAGGACGTGCCGTGTCAGATCGGACACACGACACGTTCAATATTAATAAACTTTGAATAAACAGGCGAGCGGCGGGCTCTGCACTAGTTATCAGACGGCGGAGGTGCAGAGGTGCAGCCGGCGCTCTGGGTTTCCTGCAGCAGTCTCAGGTTTCACAGCAGAGTTATGAATAGACTGAACACAGATGGAGCCGCTTGTTGCTCTGATCCAGTCCAACAAACATCCAGACCGATTCCAAATTAGTTCACACTACTACTGCCCATTAGAACTATAACTACCAGTAATAATAGTCACAATAATTTCTCCCCTCCGATTACTGCCCAGCCTGTACAGCACATCTGTCTCCTCGGGCTGAGTCGGGTATCGGAGGCAAAGCGGAACATCTTCAGTCTCACTCACTTAAAGCAAAACCCAGCTGGACTCAGTCTGGCTGCTGTGTGTCAGACTTCAGGCTTTATGAGGAAAATTCATAACAGACCACATGCAGGATCAGACTGATGGAGGTTACAGGAGGAAGAGGTTCAGTCTGTGGTCTGTGGCTGACTGCTGCCTCTCCTGGCTGTGAGGGGAACTGCAGTTTGTCTCAGACTGTAAACCACTTTTAGTTTTCTGTGTTCAGGCTCTGGCAGCTCAGTCCCAGTGCTTCATTCATTTGAGCTCCAGAATTTGGGAAAAAAAAGTTGTCTGAACAGTTTGTTACCGTATTTCCTCTAATATTGTCCCGGGCCTTTATTTCCCTCAGCTCAGAGGGTCCCAGGCCTTTATTGGAAGCAGGCTTATATTAGAGACAGGCCTTTATTTCTAATTCCCTCTGTTTGATAAGTATATCTGCTCATATTTTAGTACGAAGCCTCCTTGTTTTCTGATCTGCTTCTGTTGCAATGCATTAATGCATTAGCAAAAATCTTACTTAAGTACAGTAATGAAGTAATGGTTTAAATTGTAGCTGTGCTGGTCTGATCTGTATTCTGTGTCTCGTTGCAGTGAATGAGATCATCGACAGAGACATCGGCGGTGTGAGCCAGTCCGACCGGTTCGACCAGTTCCAGCTGGACTGGGAGCAGAAGTCCGGTGACGCCTCGCCGTTCTGCGGCGGCCTGCAGTAGATCCTCCGCCTCCTGCAGGAAGCCGCCCGCCGTGCTTCTGCTTCTTCTTCTTCTGCTGGAAAAATTTACCTGCAATCGCTTTTGCAAGGCGATCTCCAAGTGCCTCGAACCGAACCGGCAGCCTGACGGGCTTCAAGTCCCATTCTTCATGTTCTTTATTCAGCTCAGGAGTTCCGGTCGACTCGAACCTCACTGACAAACCAAAGACCTTCTGACTTCATGAACTGTCTCAGGAACTAAAACCACATCGCTGTGTAAAGACCCGGAGGCTCGACTCGAGCTCTGAGTGAATTTAACACAATCCGTCCAAACCGGTCTGTAAAGTCGTTAGAGGCTGAAGCCGCCCAGACATGAGGAAATGTTGCTGTTATTTATTGGCTGACTAAGAATCTATTTTTGATACTCTGGATCTGCTCCAGTCAAAACAAAGTGCTTCAGCTCATCATTTACATTTTCTAGCTTGGTTTTATTCTCTGTACAGTTTCCATTTCTCTGCCTGAGCAGCACTGCTGTGTTGGTGTGAACTGTCAAAACATATCATGAGGTTGAAGTTTAAATAAAATAAATCCAAAGAAAATGTGTCCTGTAATGAACTGAAAATACACTGGAACTCTTTATAGAAGATACGTCTATTTAGAATATAATGCAGGTGCCTTAGAACAGGAGAAGAGACCGGATTAAAAAAACTCCAGAAGATGTTCAGTGTTGCCGAGCTGCAGGCTGTTAAAATATTAAAATCCTTTATTCTCCTGATCGACCAACAGAAGAATCATGTTAAGGCATCAAATGTTTTTTATCCAGACAGACTTCCAATGAAGTCAGCAGTAAAATCAGCTTCAAGTCCCAGATCACCAACATTACACTCATCACCTCATTACAGCAGTAAGGAGGTCAAAGGTCAGGGTAACATTAGCTGCTGGAACAGAATAGAGAGACTGAGAATGTCCTTAAAACTAAAGATCTTTAAAAATCAAGACAGTTTTTTAAACCTGATGTGATGAACTGTGAGGATTCACCTGGGAGCAGGATGGACCCAGACAACCAACGATCTCTATAATCATAATAATAAAGTTTATTTATAAAGCACTTATCGAAAACAGAGATACAATGGGCTTTACAGCTGGACAGCTGGGTTTCTCCTGACTGAACCTCCAACACAAGAGAACAGTTTTCCTTCTCCTCTGTATCAGAAGTCTCTCCTGCTCTGATGGATGAACAGTCAGAGTCTGTTGAGTCACTTGAACAGCAGCTGGTCCGGGTCGGACTGCAGGAAGGTGAACTCCTCCAGAGGAGAGCGGGTCCCGGCCGGCCAGCAGCTCCTCCTGCAGGTGTAGACCAGCACCGTCCCGAACTCCAGCTCCGGCTCCGCGCTGCTCCCTCTGCCCCGCAGCAGGCTGACCAGAGCGGGCATCAGCTGCAGCTCGAAGCCCCTGGAGGCTCCGCAGCGGCCGCAGACCGGAACCATCTGGGCCATGTTGGACGGCGGCTCGGACACGAAGAGCGGCGCGCCGGCCCAGCGGTAGCGCAGGATCTGCTCCGGACACACCGAGATCCTCTTCATGAACCGGGAGAACACCAGGTCTCCGTGCCGGGCCCGGCTCTTCTCGTACCTCTCCTCCCCGCCGCCGCCCTCCTCCCCCCCGGCCTCCAGCTGTCCCACCGCCACCCCCTCCCTCCTCTCGTACTCCCTCAGCAGCTGCTGCGCGTGCTCCAGCTCCAGCCCGCCGGCGCCCCCACCCAGGTCCGACTCCTCCACCACGCTGATGAAGAACGGGCGGAACACGGGAGCGTCCTGCTCGGTTCCTCCCAGCCGGAGATCCTGCAGCCTGGAGCAGACTTCCTCCTGCCCGTCCGCGGGCCGCTCTGCCTCCTCCTCGGCCTGGATCTCAGTCTTCAAACCTCCTCCTCCTCCTCCTCCTCCTCTTCCTCCTTCACCTTCACCCTCCTCCTCCTCCTCCTCCTCCCCCTCCATGCCCCAGTCATCAGCTCCATCGCACCAGTCTGTAGCGGGCAGAGGAGGCTCCTCGGCCGGCCTGCTGGGTGCCGTCGGCTCGGCCTCCAGCCCCTGGGAGCGGAACACCCTCCAGCTCTCCGCCCTCCCGCCGCAGGCCGCGCTGCGGCACGCGAGCAGGTGCAGGTTGCGGTGGTACGGGGAGTCCTGCAGCGGGCAGTACACCTGCACCACCTGGGCCAGAGCGGAGCCGCACGCGCCGCAGCGGGGAGGCTGCCAGGTCAGGACCGGCAGCAGGTCCGGCACACCGCCGACCTTGTTGGTCAGATACGACGACTGATATTTCTTATCGATCTCTCCGTCACATAAACCGATCAGAGTCGGCTCCTGGGCGCGTGCGGCCATCTTTCACATGTTGACAACACCGGCCGGAAGTGACCTCCAGTGGCTGCGGTGCGTCACCGTCACATGACCGCACGGAGGATGGAAACTTCAGCTGTAAACAAAATAAACGGCTGTAAAAACAGTTTAAGCGAGCGATGTGATCACCGAAAATAACCAAATATATAAAAATAAATAAAGTAATATGACGGTTAAAATAAGAATAACTTTGTACTTCCCACTCATGAGAAACACAGACGGAGAAAAGTTCCGCTTAAGAAGTTCCGGGTCTTCAGTGGCGCAAGAGACGCGTCAAGCTACAGAGGAGAGCAAGGATACAAGTTCCGGTTAAGCGATCTCGCCTTCAAAATAAAACCAACAACTTTATGTGTAATATGTGAAAATAAAAATATATATTGGGATGTGTAATTAGTTTTGGGAGTGAAAATAGAACTGTGAATTAGACAGCGAAAATATTCTGCCCTGTGGTGAACTGTCAGTCCTGTCTGCGTCAAACCAGCAGGGAACAGCAGGAAAATGATTTTATTTTGAAAATATTTAACCGGATTTTTTTTTATTTTATTTGCGCTAGCTTGACGCCTGTGTTTAGCTTTGAGCAACTTAGCTAGGCTAGCAGGTTTCTAGTTAGACTCCATAATAAGTTTAAAAAACAAGACGAAAGGTGGATTTCAAGATGGAGAACGGAGTTTTAGATAACGAATTAAATTCAAACTAACGTTATATAAATGTGTCAATATTACTGCAATGAGCGACGCCTTTTAAACTGGGCTCATTAGCTAGCTAGCAAGCTAATAAACACAAACACTAGTAAATGTCAAGTTGAGTCAAATGGAAATAACGTCAGAGGAAGAAAATATTCCATCCAACCAAGATCTGCCCGCGGGGTTTACTGGAGGATGTTCGCTACCCGGGAAGCTGACGTCATTCTGTGACAGTTAAATGGTAAAAGTTTGTGTTTTTCATATTGACGTCATCACGGAACCGGCTCATCAGGTCTGAAGTGGATCATGCCGGTGTTCCTCCTGGAGCGGCTGCCGTGGCCCAGCCTGCGGGCCTACACCGCGCTGAGTGCCGCGCTGCTGGCCGGGGCCCTGCTGTCCGCCTGCTGCACGGTCAGCTGGCCCGGCCCGGACCCTCTGACCCGGCCCGGCCCGGACTCTGTGACCCGGCCGGACCCTCTGACCCTGCCGGACCCTCTGACCCGGCCCGGCCCGGACTCTGCTGCAGGAGAAACCCACTTCCACAGCTCCAGGATCGGGGAATACATCAGAGGTGCTGGACAGTTCCTGACTGCAGGAGATGGAGAACTGGCTGCAGGTCTGCTGCTGCACCTGCTGACTGACAGCGCGTGTGTCTGGGTCAGTTTACACTTTACACTCTATACACTGTACAGTTTAAAGCAGTGGTTCTCAACGTGGGGTCCGGGGACCACCAGGGGTCCTTGAGGGAGTTCCAGGGGGTCCCCAGCAAATTGATGAATTGTTAGAAGAAGTTAACACAATTAGAGAATGTAGAAGAATGACTATTTTGATCATAGTTTCACTGTTATCTCTCTACCTACAATACAGATAGTCATGGAATTCTGGACAAAATCATATCTGACAATAAAAATATTCTCAGATTTGGGTCCAAGACAAAATATCTCATCAAATGGGGGTCTGTGGCTCTAATGTGGACTAAATTAGGGTCCTTGATATGAAAAAGGTTGAGAATCACTGGTTTAAAGTATGCAGTTTACAGTCTGCTAACAGTCAGCAGTGGAAAGAGTACTACTAACTTGCTGTTATTTTGCTGATATTTGACTTCAGTAGAAGTCAAAGTTCTGGTGTAAAAATGTCCTTCAGTAAAGTACAAAGTGTGTGATTTAAAATGTCCTCAGAGTAAAAGTTCCTGAGTTCCTCTTTAGAACAGAGAACGTTGTCAGCTGTGATCTTTTCCATGTGATTCTAACAGGAGAGAGGACAGAGTTCACACTAGATTCTTTTCACTGGAAACATTAGAAATGAGAAAATAAAGTGCAGAAACAAAGTAAAGTCAGATTCCTCTTCTCACTGTGAATGGATCCACAGTTTGTCAGTTTATGTTGATCCGGTTTCTGTTGCTGATGGAGAGACACAATCTGTTCTGTGATGGATGGATTTAAAATGGACTGAAGGACTGATGAAGCTGATTTAAAAAAACACGTTATTATGTCTTATTTTTATAACTCTTTATTTGATGTCTTTTATATCTTATTCTTTTTACTATTGTTTTGTTTTCACTCTATTCTTATCCTTTGATTTTGAGCCTTCTTATTTTTACTTGTGTTAACTTATTGTAGGAGTTTGATACTTGATTGTATTTGAATATTAAGGCACTTTGTAAACTGTGATATAAATAAAGTTAATCCCCCCCCCCCCCCCCCCCATAGGTGCTGCTGAACTCGGCCTGCTGCGTCTTGCTGCTGATCGCTAAGCTGATCCAGATCATCGTGTTCGGGCCGCTCCGGGTCAGCGAGGAGCAGGTCTGTGATGTTTGCTATACAATATTGATACTGATAGCAGTATTAATACAATAATAATACATTAATATTGCATTAATATTACATTCAAGCTCAGGATTTCTCCTGATCTGGTCGAGTCCCAGAGAGCGAAGCTGTTTAGTTCTGAGTTTCTCAGTTTATAGACAGAAAGTGTGAAAAAACATTTCAGTAAACTAAAATCAAATAAAAACTGGAGTGTATGAAAAACTGCAGCTAAATTAACACTATAATCACTGTCCCCAAAACTAGGTGGTAAAAAATAAAATTTTTGAGAACTATCTAGAAATGAGTTTTTGTTTTTGTTTTTTTTTAGCCTTTATTTTACCAGGAAGTCCCATTGAGATTCAAAATATCCTTTCCAAGGGGGTTACACAATAAAACATACAAAAACAATACAGAAAAAGAAAAATACTAAAATATGTACAATAAAAAAAGATCAGAAACAGGAGTTATATGAAGGGTGGAAGTAACAAAAATGAAATGATGAATACAGATAAAATAGATAGCATGTGAATTGAAAAATTGAGTGATAAACTGTCAAGTGATTTGATAAATCTAAAGATGCTTTGATTAAAATAAAGGTTATTTGATAAAACAGCATCATCATATATCACCACTGTCTACCAGTCATCATTTACTAAATCTCTGGAGTCTGTGGCTGACTGTGGATCTGCTGTTTCTCCTCCGCAGCACCTGAAGGAAAAGTTCTGGAACTTCGTGTTCTCCAAGCTGGTGTTCGTGCTGGGCGTCCTGAACGTCCAGACGCTGGAGGAGCTGCTGCTGTGGTTCCTCTGGTTCTCCGCTCTGCTCTTCCTGCTCCTGCTGGTCCAGCTCTGCAAGGACCGCTTCGAATACGTACGTTCACACCCCGCCTCCCCCGAGACACACAGAGACGTAGGGCCGGGTGATAATTCAATATTATCGTTTATCGTCTTTCAGTGGAATCATATCGTGATGATATGAAGACATTTTAATATCGTGACACATTTCTGCTGTCTGAACTGATGATGACAAGCAAATTTTACTTAAAAACTCTCATAAAATGAGGTATGGTAGGAATATTGTTTGAATATTTCTGTTTTGAAATACCATTCGGTTCAATGAGATGGACATTAATTTGATTATTTAACGTGATTTTGCATACATGAACCATATCGTGATATATATTGATATCGAGAAAAATCCTTATGATTATCATGATATTGATTTCAACCATATCGCCCAGCTCTACAGAGACGCACAGCGGCGTCACACTGAGGGAAACATGATGAAACATGATGTCAACATGATGTCAACATGATGTCAACATGATGTCAACATGATGAAACATGATGTCAACATGATGTCAACATGATGAAACATGATGTCAACATGATGTCAACATGATGTCAACATGATGAAACATGATGTCAACATGATGTCAACATGATGAAACATGATGTCAACATGATGTCAACATGATGAAACATGATGTCAACATGATGAAACATGATGTCAACATGATGAAACATGATGTCAACATGATGTCAACATGATGTCAACATGATGAAACATGATGTCAACATGATGTCAACATGATGTCAACATGATGAAACATGATGTCAACATGATGTCAACATGATGAAACATGATGTCAACATGATGAAACATGATGTCAACATGATGTCAACATGATGAAACATGATGTCAACATGATGAAACATGATGTCAACATGATGTCAACATGATGAAACATGATGTCAACATGATGAAACATGATGTCAACATGATGAAACATGATGTCAACATGATATCATCATGATGAAACATGATGTCAACATGATGTCAACATGATGAAACATGACGTCAACATGATGAAACATGACGTCATCATGATGAAACATGATGTCAACATGATGAAACATGATGTCAACATGATGTCAACATGATGAAACATGATGTCATCATGATGAAACATGATGTCATCATGATGAAACATAATGTCAACATGATGTCAACATGATGAAACATGATGAAACATGATGTCAACATGATGTCAACATGATGAAACATGATTAAACATGATGTCATCATGATGTCAACATGATGAAACATGATGTCAACATGATGAAACATGATGTCAACATGATATCATGATGAAACATGATGTCATCGTGATGAAACATAATGTCAACATGATGTCAACATGATGAAACATGATGTCAACATGATGAAACATGATGAAACATGATGTCAACATGATGAAACATGATGTCAACATGATGTCAACATGATGAAACATGATGTCAACATGATGAAACATGATGTAAACATGATGTCAACATGATGAAACATGATTAAACATGATGTCAACATGATGAAACATGACGTCAACATGATGTCAACATGATGAAACATGACGTCAACATGATGAAACATGATGTCAACATGATGAAACATGATGTCATCATGATGAAACATGTCAACATGATATCATCATGATGAAACATGATGTCATCATGATGAAACATAATGTCAACATGATGTCAACATGATGAAAGATGATGTCAACATGATGAAAGATGATGAAACATGATGTCAACATGATGTCAACATGATGAAACATGATGTCAACATGATGAAACATGATGAAACATGATGTCAACATGATGTCAACATGATGAAACATGATGTCATCATGATGTCAACATGATGAAACATGATGTCAACATGATGAAACATGATGTCATCATGATGAAACATGATGTCAACATGATATCATCATGATGAAACATGATATCATCATGATGAAACATGATGTCAACATGATGAAACATGATATCATCATGATGAAACATGATATCATCATGATGAAACATGATATCATCATGATGAAACATGATATCATCATGATGAAACATGTCAACATGATGAAACATGTCAACATGATGAAACATGATGTCATCATGATGAAACATGTCAACATGATGTCATCATGATGAAACATGTCAACATGATGAAACATGTCAACATGATGAAACATGATGTCATCATGATGAAACATGATGTCACAGCTCGGGATCCACCGCCGTCGGCCCCTGAAGGCTGAGGCTGACGTCTGTGGACCGAAGCTGCTGACGGACTCACCGGGATGACATCATGTTTCATCATGTTGACATCATCCATCCATCATCCGGTGTTTCCCTCCTCAGCTCCGGTCAGACGGTTAAACCGCCTGTCACCACTAGAGGTCAGAGGTCACTAGAGGGCGTCGGCTCTATCAAAGTCAGAGCCATGAAAACAAAAGTGAGACTTAAAATTCTACAGTTTGCTCCAGACTCGCACGTGTTAGTAAACACTAACACTTTTTAATCTGAGATGTGACCTGCTCCACATGAGAGCAGAGCAGACTGACATGTTGGAAGAAATATAAAGTCAGAAATAATCCTCAGAATCTTCACTGTCTCATCCACAACTTTTTATTCAGCAGCTCAGCTCAAGCTGTTTGACACTGAAGTTTGGATTTTAAAAACAGAGAAAAACGAGGAAATGTTGTGAAAATCTAATTATACTCAGCATGCATTGCAGAATGATTGGGGGAAATATAGTTTAGTTTATTACGTTTATTTGTCAGGGACCATGTGCAAAAGAGAACATTGATCTCAGAAAAGAGAAAAGATGATTTGCACCAGATTATAGCTATTTGCTAATTTCCATCTGCAGTCCCAGGGCAGGTCGACATAAAATACAGCACAAACAATACAATAAATTACAAAGTACATGTGGAAGTACAAAAAAATCACATCTAGTCACATCACCACATTTCATACACACACTGCACAATATGTGAGATCACATTATGATACTTTGAATAATAAATTAGTAGTAGTAAAGTAGTAGACTAATGTAGGCAATATTGGTTATTTACAATCTATTTCTTAGCTTCGTGTGAGAAAGTGTGGAGATCTGTACAGAGTTTCAGTTCAGTGGGAAGTTTGTTCCATTCCTTTATGGCTTTAAATGAAAAAGAGGATTGAATACAGGCAGAGCCTCTTTTGGGAACTCTGCACTCCCCCCTTGAGGTCGACCTCGTAGTCCTGCTGCTGTTCTCGGAGCAGAGGTGGACAAAGATCTACATGGGTGGGGGAGCGGCATGAAAACTAGACATAGACAGAAGTAAATGGAGTGTAACTCTAACTGACACTGGTATGGACTCAGTGTTTATCAGCAGGTTTAACTGCTGCTGAACTGTCTAACAGGAAGCCATGACCGCACTGTCAGTAACGCTGTGTGTGTGTGTGTGTGTGTGTGTGTGTGTGTGTGTGTGTGTGTGTGTGTGTGTGTGTGTGTGTGTGTGTGTGTGTGTGTGTGTGCAGCTGTCCTTCTCTCCAGCCACGCCCCTGTCCAGCCATGCGCGGGTGCTGCTGCTGCTGCTGCAGCTGCTGCTGTGCTGCTGTGGTCTGGCTCTGCTGTGCAGCCGGCCGGGCGCCGAGCCCAGCCGCCACGCCGCCGCCTTCATGGCTGCTGAGGTCACACACACTCCCACTGACACTGACACATAACCACCATAAACATTACAGGCTATCCACAGGAAAAATACATGATACATTTGATTTTCTTTGCTGTATCCTGCAATACAATTTAATTTATTATATAATATAACATAACATAACATAACATAACATCACATCACATCACATCACATCACATCACATCACATCACATCACATCACATCACATCACATCACATCACATCACATCACATAATATAATATAATATATAGGGCTGCAACTAACAATTAATCTGTCAATTATTTTCTCGATTAATCGATTAGTTGTTTGTCTATAAAATGTCAGAAAATGTCTTGTTTTGTCCACAACCCAAAGATATTCAGTTTACTGTCATAGAGGAGGAAAGAAACAGAAAATATTCACATTTAAGAAGCTGGAATCAGAGAATTTTGACTTATTCTTCTTAAAAAATCTTAATTTAATAGTTGACAACTAATCGATTAATCGTTGCAGCTCTAATAATATAAACTGATGCTCCTCTATTTCAGTGTATGCTGGTGACTGTCAGAACCACACATGTCATCTTCCGGTAGGTGGAATATAAACACACACACACACACACACACACACACACACTCCCAGCTGTCAGACCGATGCTCTGGTGTGACTGGGAGCGCTTGTTTCCGCGGCAGGTACTCCCTCCACCTGTGGGACCTGCAGCAGCCGGGCGGCTGGGAGCAGAAAGCCTCCTGCGTCTACTACACCGACCTGCTGATGGAGCTGGTCCTGCTGGGCCTGGACCTGCTGCACCACACACACATGCTGGTCAGTTCACACTAAACTCCCAGGAGAAACCAAACCTGTTCCCAGACGTAAGAACAGATGGATCAGTCTGATCCAGACTGTCAGTGAGCAGCAGGGTCAGGGTCTAACAGGAACCTTCACATCTTCAATCTGTTGATCAAACCTATTGATCAATTTCTGGAAGGAAATTGAGGAAATAGTGAAAAATCACATCATCAGGTCCCAACAGGGATGTCTCCTTATGGCTGCACCATATTGACAAATAATCATATTGCGATTATTTTATATTGCAATTGCGATATAAATTGCAATACAGTATACAGAAACAGATTTTTCAATATTTTTGATTTTTCTCAGTTTTTTATTTAAAAACTGAGAAACTGTGGTTGATTTAACATTTGTTCTGTTTGAATACAAAGAAAGTGTTTTTTTCAGCTTAAAGACCTCCGGCCAGGTGCAGGATTTCCAGCATATTGACGTTTTAGATTCACAAACTATTTTCGACAAAAAAAACCCCAACTCACTCCTCGTGGGTTTTTGTTTTTGATGCGTTTTATCCAATCATATTCAGCGAAGCAAAGCAATATTTTACAATTACCAATGGAATACGAGTTACGTTTTGTTTTACCCGTTGAACAGCGAGCTACTTTCTATCACAATGTAGCACAGACTCCATGGTGTAGCACAGCTGAAATATGGAAAGGAAGTTTCTGAAAGCTGGTGGAGAAACAGTGTCACTGAGACAGGAGGAAAACACAAACAGAGATAGGTATGGATTGAATAAACGGATGGAGACGGGAAACCGTTTGACTCTTGGTGCGACAGATGAAGGGAAGCAGGTGTTTGTTCTGCACTGTGAGCTCAACCAGCAGAGAGAAAGTCTCTTTCCACATGAGGTCAGTCCAGACACAACGCTCTGATATCTGACCACACCTGGAGAGACAGGTCCAGCTGCTGCTCTGAACCTGATCTGTCTTCACTATTTACAATCGTCATTCAGCATCAAAATGTGGCTTGGCTTTGGCTGTTCACTACAGAGC
The DNA here is from genome assembly GCF_046629955.1 of Centroberyx affinis. Classification (NCBI taxonomy): domain Eukaryota; kingdom Metazoa; phylum Chordata; class Actinopteri; order Beryciformes; family Berycidae; genus Centroberyx; species Centroberyx affinis. The sequence goes on from NW_027280829.1 coordinate 181,695, forward strand.
TCCAGGGGTCACCTGGTAAGAAAAAAATAATTGATGTGGAAATCCATACGGGCCGATCGGTAAACCGCGCACGACTCCATGTGCACCGTGCCCTCGAATTAGTAATCAGTGCGCATGGAGTCCTAAACCATGCCTGCGGATTAGTAATCTGTGCACACGGATCTGTAAGAAGTATATTGATAACGTCAAACAGGGAAACCACAGCGGCCCACAGAGTTCCATATAAAATTTAATTAACATGCTTTTTCTACCAGCATGATTTATAGGAGTAAATGGGTTTCATATTGTCACCAAAACACACTTCGGATCATAAATTAGACCTGCTGATGTGATCAATCAATGGTTATGGTTCACATATGGTCTAGGTGCCTAATGGCTATCACAGCTCACTATATGTCTGCCCAGCTGTGTGTATTGGCTCTGGCTCACTGTATATCGGCCCTCTGTGATGTCATCAACGTAGATATTACAAATCTGTGTGCATGGTTTACTGATCTGTGGGCAGGTTTAATTTAGTAAATTGTAAGAAAACCGTGACCACTGATTTCCCATCTTTTGTTTTTGTACCAGGTGACCCCTGGGGGCCTCCACAGTTATTGTTGAATATTCATTCATTCAGCACAGAAACGTGTCAATTGTTTTTGTTGTTCTTGTTATTGGACTAGTTTTATAGAGAAATAGAGAAATAAATGGTGCTCAGAATGTTTTTTTGCTTTAAGCCCAGTGTTTTTTTTACAATGTGCAGATGGCCAGAAGTTCATCAGCAGGACACCATGTTAGGATCCATGTTCAGCTCCAACACTGACAACAATAATTGCAGCTGCATGCAATTTGGAAAGTAGTTCATAATTCTTTCGATTAATTGTGCAGTCCTACTCCTTCTGTTATCTCTCTCTCCTTCTCTCCCTCTGTCTCTCTTTCTCTCTCTGTGTCTCTCTCTTCTCTCTGTCTCCCCCCCCCCCCCCCCCTCTCTCTCTCTCTCTGCCTCTCTCTCTCTCTCCCTCTCAGCTCTTCAGTAATATCTGGTTGTCCATGGCCAGCCTGGTTATTTTCATGCAGCTTCGTTTCCTGGTGCAGGAGGTTCAGAAGAGAATCCGCCGCCACCACAACTACCTCCGAGTCCTGAGCAACATGGAGACCAGGTCAGGGTCAGAGGTCAAATTCATTTAGAAAGGTTTTAACAAACAGGTTTCTCACAACGTGCTTTACAGAGAATAGAGTCCATGAATACAGAACAAGAATAAACAAGAATGACGCAAATTTTAAAGATATAGAACAGCTGTTCTGTACTGGTGTCTGTACTGGTTCTGTGTGGTTTGTCTCCAGGTTTTCTGCAGCTTCTCCAGATGAACTGTCAGCTAATAATGATGACTGTGCGATCTGCTGGGAGGCGATGAGTTCGGCCCGGAAGCTTCCCTGTGGTCACCTGTTCCACAGGTCAGCCTCAACATCTGCTCCAAACATCTGCTCCAAACACCTGCTCCAAACACCTGCTCCAAACACCTGCTCCAAACACCTGCTCCAAACACCTGCTCCAAACACCTGCTCCAAACATCTGCACCAAACACCTGCTCCAAACATCTGCACCAAACACCTGCTCCAAACATCTGCTCCAAACACCTGCTCCAAACATCTGCTCCAAACACCTGCTCCAAACACCTGCTCCAAACATCTGCTCCAAACACCTGCACCAAACATCTGCACCAAACACCTGCACCAAACATCTGCACCAAACACCTGCACCAAACATCTGCACCAAACATCTGCTCCAAACACCTGCTCCAAACATCTGCTCCAAACACCTGCTCCAAACACCTGCTCCAAACATCTGCACCAAACACCTGCACCAAACATCTGCACCAAACACCTGCACCAAACATCTGCACCAAACATCTGCTCCAAACACCTGCTCCAAACATCTGCTCCAAACACCTGCTCCAAACACCTGCTCCAAACATCTGCTCCAAACACCTGCTCCAAACATCTGCTCCAAACATCTGCACCAAACACCTGCTCCAAACATCTGCACCAAACACCTGCACCAAACATCTGCACCAAACACCTGCACCAAACATCTGCTCCAAACACCTGCTCCAAACACCTGCTCCAAACATCTGCTCCAAACACCTGCTCCAAACACCTGCACCAAACATCTGCACCAAACACCTGCTCCAAACATCTGCACCAAACACCTGCACCAAACACCTGCACCAAACACCTGCTCCAAACACCTGCACCAAACATCTGCACCAAACATCTGCACCAAACACCTGCTCCAAACATCTGCTCCAAACACCTGCACCAAACATCTGCACCAAACACCTGCTCCAAACATCTGCTCCAAACACCTGCACCAAACACCTGCACCAAACATCTGCTCCAAACACCTGCACCAAACATCTGTTCAGCAGCCAACTTGGAAGTCTCAGATGTCCTGCTGGCTTCACTTTCACCTTTAATTTCACGTGTGAATTTGCTCTTATATTTCTTACTGTCCCCCACCAAAGGGGGGACTATGGATCGGTCTCCGTCCGTTAGTTAGTTAGTTAGTTAGTTAGTTAGTTAGTTAGTTAGTTAGTTAGTTAGTTCATTTGTTAGTCACACTGTAACGTTGACTTTGTGCCGCTAGGGGGCGGCATTGACAGGGACTGACCCAAGGGTGGAACTACATCACGGGTGGGGGACAACATGTTTACTATTTACTTGTATTCTAACTGGTATTAAATCATCTTAAAAAGTCTTGAGCTGAACCTGCTGAGACGAGCAGACAGCCTGCTGCTGACGCCCTGCAGCTGGCAGATGCTGCCTTCAGGTGCTCTGGGAAATGTGGTAATTATGGGTGGAACGCACATTAACAAGCCAACAAAGTGGAAAATACTACTGGGAAAAATTATAATGGTGGGATAGAATAATGAATAAATAAATGTGGATGGGAAACATAATGATGGGATACAATATTGGCTAAATAAACATGACTGGGGGAAACATTATGATAATAGAATACAATCATGACAAAGTAAATATGACTGGGAAACATAATGAGATGAACACCACCTGTCAAAAGTTTGGGGACACCTCCGCTTTTCAAAATTTTCAAAGTACTGAAGATTTTCTGTTATTTTTCAATGAAGACGTAAGGAAAAAAATGCCTGTAATGCTTCTGTTAACATAAAATATCTATTTCCTGATACTTTGGATCCATTTCTTCAACACTCAGCTTCATGTTCCTCGGAGTGTTTTCTTCTTCTTTGGTGTGAAGAAGGTTTTTCATGGCAGAGCGTCTCTGACTGTCGGCATGAAGGAAGTCTGAGCAGCAGTTCAGCTGCTGAGGAGGTTTTTCTGATGAACGTTTCATTGTTTTAGTGTTATCACAAATATTTACATGTATGATTTTTTTTTTCTCAAACTAACCCTAGTTGGTCTTTAATGGGGTTAGGCTATTGCAAACCAACAGAGAAAACATGCTGATTTATTAAGTATTTTCAAAAGCCAGGTGTCCCAGACTGTGTAATAGAGGGATTTTGTGATTCCTGAGTTGCTGAGATGTGATGTTCAGTGCATGGAAGCCACGACAAGATGATAAAAGTGATGTATTTTATCATTTGTTAGTTTTCTATTTGTGCCAGGTCATTTTTTTTAGTTAACCAGCTGAAATTGTGAATTTGGGACTGTGGTTGTCCAGTCTGTATTCACTGCATGCTGCTGCCTCCTCAGCTCCTGTCTGCGCTCCTGGCTGGAGCAGGACACGTCCTGTCCCACCTGCCGCATGTCGCTGAACATCGGAGAGGGAGGTGGAGGTGGAGGAGGTGTGGAGAGGGAGGCGGGGGAGGCAGGGGCTGACAACACGGCTGCCGGGGCCGGAGCTGGGGCCGAAACCGGGGCCGGGGCCGGAGCCGGAGCCGGAGCCGGAGCCGGAGCCGGAGCCGGGGCCGGGGCCGGGGCCGGAGCCGGGGCCGGGGCCGGGGCCGGAGCCGGGGCCGGGGCCGGGGCCGGGGCCGGGGCCGGAGCCGGAGCCGGGGCCGGGGCCGGAGCCGGGGCCGGGGCCGGGGCCGGGGCCGGAGCCGGGGCCGGAGCCGGGGCCGGAGCCGGAGCCGGAGCCGGAGCCGGGGCGCTTCTTAACCAGCACAACCACTTCTTCCACTTTGATGGTGAGACGCCAAAGCCCTCGTCCCTCAGCAGGACAGCAGACACTTTCACTGTTTTACCAGCCGACTAGATGTTAAGAACAGAATAAGACACCAAATGGTGGTAGGTTACCTGCAGAGCAGACTAACGTACCAGACACACACACACACACACACACACACACACACACACACACACACACACACACACACACACACACACACACACACACACACACACACACACACACACACACACACACACACACACACACACACACACACACACACACACAAACGTACCAGTATTCTGCTGGTGCTAATTAAAGCCTGTGTGTAGAATATTTGGACTGAAAGACTTTTTGCATGGGGTTACAGGTAGTTCCCTCCAGGGATCAATAAAGTATCTCTCTATTTAATTATACTCTCAACATTTCTATTTTTAGATTGCCATGATGTAGTTGTTGTTGCCTCAGTCTTTCCTCCTGTAGTGTGTTCTGACCCTTGACCCTTGACCCCTTGACCCTTGTGTTGCAGGCTCTCGTTTCGCCAGCTGGCTGCCCAGTTTCTCAGTGGAAGTTATGGCCACAACCGGCATCCTGGGCCTCGCACCGACCGGCCGCTCCCAGCTCAACACCATGGTCAGTGTTACCAGACAGTTTAAACTTGAACTAACCATCACTGTCTTGTTAACACATCTGATTAGCACACTAGCTAACGTATCTAGTAGCAGCTAGCGTTAGCATGTTGACATTAACATCAGTGTGTTTGCCGGCTAGTTAGCTAGCTAACAGTTTGTTCAGGTTAACTGAGCTGACTCTTCTCAAGCTCCAACTCTTCATGTTTTGGAGTAGAGACTAGGGCTAAAGACAAGACAGTTTACTGTGTCACAGTAACCTACATTTGGAAACAAATCCACCTTATCACACTATTCACTTTTACTGAGAATGTTACTGAATGGATCTACAGCCACACCACAACAAGCTGACTCAGCTGCTCTCTGCTGACAGCTGCTGGGTAGATTTACACTTAATTAACTAACAGACATGATGCAGCCTCACCTGGATGGTAGATGTGTGCTGTACCTGTGAAGTCTCTGTGACCAGCTGTGTGTCAGTGTGACAGGTTCCTCTCTGTGTTCTCAGGCCCAGCAGATCCAGCAGATGTTCCCTCAGGTTCCCCTCCAGCTGGTTCTGCAGGACCTGGAGATGACTCGCTCCCTGGAGCTCACCACCGACAACATCCTGGAGGGACGCGTCCAGGCCCCGCCCCCAACGCCACCACAGGTCAGTCCACAGGTCAGTCCGCAGGTTAGTCAGCAGGTCAGTCCGCAGGTTAGTCCGCAGGTTAGTCCACAGGTCAGTCCGCAGGTCAGTCCACTGATTCTAATGAGACATTTTGATCAGATTAAACACAAATATGAATGAATACCTTGCTATTAGTATTACTCGTCAATGGAGAGTTTTAGTGTTTTATGGTCTGAATGTTTTAAAGGCTTTTCCACTCTGACAAGAATACATCTCCTCCTTCAGGCCGTGGAGCGCCCAGCCATACAGGTGACTCCTCCCCCTGGGGAGGGGGGCGGGGCCAGCGGGGAGGAGGAGGAGACTGTGGAGGAGGAGGAAGTTGAAGAGGAAGTGGAGAAGTTGGTGAAGGAGGAGAAGGTGGTGGAGGAGGAGGAGGAGGAGGTGGAAAATTTAGTGGAGGAGGTGGTGGAGAAGGTGGTGGAGAAAGAGGTGAAGGAGAAGGTGGAGAAGGTGGTGGAGGAGGAGGTGGAGAAGTTGGAAGAGGACGTAGAGGTGGTGTCTGGTTGGTTCTCCACGTCAGCAGAGGAGCGACAGAAGCTGCTGCTGCAGAGGAAGGAGGAGCTGCTGCAGAGAGCGCGCAGGTACTGCAGACTGGAATACAGGGTAGTGTTCAGTATAGAGGAGTGATGTAGTTTGATAGTGTTCAGTATAGAGGAGTGATGTAGTTTGACAGTGTTCAGTATGGAGGAGAGATGTAGTTTGATAGTGTTCAGTATAGAGTGATGTAGTTTGATAGTGTTCAGTATAGAGTGATGTAGTTTGACAGTGTTCAGTATAGAGGAGAGATGTAGTTTGATAGTGTTCAGTATAGAGTGATGTAGTTTGAGTGTTCAGTATAGAGTGATGTAGTTTGATAGTGTTCAGTATAGAGTGATGTAGTTTGATAGTGTTCAGTATAGAGGGAAGATGTAGTTTGATAGTGTTCAGTATACAGTGATGTGGTGTGATAGTCTTCAGTATAGAGGGAAGATGTAGTTTGATAGTGTTCAGTATAGAGGAGAGATGTAGTTTGATAGTGTTCAGTATAGAGTGATGTAGTTTGATAGTGTTTAGTATAGAGGAGCGATGTAGTTTGATAGTGTTCAGTATATAGGAGTGATGTAGTTTGATAGTGTTCAGTATAGAGGAGAGATGTAGTTTGATAGTGTTCAGTATAGTGATGTAGTTTGATAGTGTTCAGTATAGATGAGTGATGTAGTTTGATAGTGTTCAGTATAGAGTGATGTAGTTTGATAGTGTTCAGTATAGAGGACTGATGTAGTTTGATAGTGTTCAGTATAGAGTGATGTAGTTTGATAGTGTTCAGTATAGAGGAGTTATGTAGTGTGATAGTGTTCAGTATAGAGTGATGTAGTTTGATAGTGTTCAGTATAGAGGAGTTATGTAGTTTGATAGTGTTCAGTATAGAGGAGTTATGTAGTTTGATAGTGTTCAGTATAGAGGAGTTATGTAGTTTGATAGTGTTCAGTATAGAGGAGTGATGTAGTGTGATAGTGTTCAGTATAGAGTGATGTAGTTTGATAGTGTTCAGTATAGTGTAGTGTGATAGTGTTCAGTATAGTGATGTAGTTTGATAGTGTTCAGTATAGAGGAGTGATGTAGTTTGATAGTGTTCAGTATAGAGGCGTGATGTAGTTTGATAGTGTTCAGTATAGAGGAGTGATGTAGTTTGGTAGTGTTCAGTATAGAGGAGTTATGTAGTGTGATAGTGTTCAGTATAGAGTGCTGTAGTGTGATAGTGTTCAGTATAGAGTGATGTAGTGTGATAGTGTTCAGTATAGAGGAGTTATGTAGTGTGATAGTGTTCAGTATAGAGGAGTTATGTAGTGTGATAGTGTTCAGTATAGAGTGATGTAGTGTGATAGTGTTCAGTATAGAGTGATGTAGTGTGATAGTGTTCAGTATAGAGGAGTGATGTACTACGAAGCAGGATTTGGGGTTAGCGAGGTAACTTCAGGTTTAACCCTGCAGGTTTTCAGTCTCACAAAGGTGGTTCACTTCTTACCGGGGCAGATCACCATGGTAACTGATGCTGCACGGCTAAACTGCTCCGGAGCAGGTTAGGTTCAGGGTATCGGATCAAAACGTATGAAAGGCCTTCTGACCAATCAGCTCTCTGGAAACAGGGAGTCACCATTCCTACTGGATCCCGATATGGACAAATATACAAATGGAAATCACAATAAAAAACGGAAAGCTGTTTGGCTATTTTTGAATGAACAGACAGGAAGAAGTGACGTGTTTACAGACCAGTAGAATCACGTTGTTTTCCATGATAACTTATTCAGAGATATAGCAGGTAGGCTACTTAACTGACCATATTATTAATGGAAGTTACTGTTGCATATATTAATTGCGCTGACTTTATTTAATTGGGTTCCCGACAGTGTTTGGTTCAATGTAGATTTCATATTCCATTACCGCAGCCCCGAGAACATGAGGCCGACTTTATGAATAGAAAATCTTTTTACAGCCTCAGTGTGCCACAAACTATTTTATCAATGAAAAATATTCCTTCTGTCTCCTGATGACAGACAGCTCCTCCAGTCATCCTCTCTAGCCTTGGAAGCAGAAACAACTTTTACTTTTCGCGGTTATGTTTTGTAATGCTGACAGTTATTCATTATAAGAATTTGTTCTTCTTGAGAGAAGAACCCAATGTTAGTTGCTATCCATTTCTTTCTGATTGAAAATGTCAGCAGGAAATATTAGGGCTTATATCATCCTATAATTAGGTCTATTCTCTATGGCTTTTATTGTTTGATTAGCCTATTTTATTATTTTCGCCTATTTTTAGACTATTATTTTATAGTTTTGTGCTTATAGGCCTATTCTCTGTCCTTTTCCTGCTGAATCATATTACTTTTGCTGTGCAACAATCTAATTTCCCCACGGGGATCAATAGTTTCATCTTATCTGAATCGTCTGATCTGGATCTGTCCATGTTGCATGTGATTGGCTATTTGTTACAAACCCCGCCTCTTTCATGTGAACATGCTCACAGCTGATAGGTCAATCCTGGGTTGACAGAGCCAGTTGAGAACCAGCTACGTGAGACCGGTGATCTGGATCGTCAATGTTTGGTTTAGTGAAGCCGACTAAGGCAAAGATAGTTTGTTGAACTTGCTTCGTGAGACGGACCTCTGGGCCTGGACTACGAAGCAAGTTCAACACAGTCAGGGCATCTTTGAGTTAGCCGGCTTCATTAAACCAAACATTGACGATCCAGATCACCGGTCTCACGTAGCTGGTTCTCAACTGGCTCTGTCAACCCAGGATTGACCTATCAGCTGTGAGCGCGTTCACATGAAAGAGGCGGGGTTTGTAACAAATAGCCAATCACATGCAACATGGACAGATCCAGATCAGACGATTCGGATAAGATGAAACTATTGATCCCTGTGGGGAAATTAGATTGTTGCACAGCAAAAGTAATATGATTCAGTGGGGAAAAGGACATAGAATATAAGCGCAAAACTATAAAAATAAGTAATAGCCTAAAAATAGGCAAAAATAATAAAATAGGCTAATCAAACAATAAGAGCCATAGACAATAGACATAATTATAGGATGATATAAGCCCTAATATTTCCTGCTGACATTTTCAACACACGGGTATCTGAAAGAAATGGATAGCTACTAAGCTGCTAGAGAGGATGACTGGAGGAGCTGTCTGTCATCAGGACACAGAGGGAATATTTTTCATTGATAAAATAGTTTGTGGCACACTGAGGCTGTAAAAAGATTTTCTGTTCATAAAGTCGGCCTCATGTTCTCGGGGCTGCGGTGATGGAATATGAAATAGCCGACATTGAACCAAACACTGTCGGGAACCCAATTAAATAAAGTCAGCGCAATTAATATATGCAACAGTAACTTTGATCCATTAATAATATGGTCAGTGAAGTAGCCTACCTGCTATATCTCCAATATAATAAGTTATCATGGAAAACAACGTGATTCTACTGGTCTGTAAACACGTCACTTCTTCCTGTCTGTTCATTCAAAAATAGCCAAACAGTTTTCCATTTTTTATTGTGATTTCCATTTGTATATTTGTCCATATCGGGATCCAGTAGGAATGGTGACTCCCTGTTTCCAGAGAGCTGATTGGTCAGAAGGCCTTTCATACATTTTGATCCGATACCCTGAACTGAAACTGCTCCGGAGCAGGTTAGCTGTTCAGCATCAGTTACCATGGTGATCTGCCCCGGTAAGAAGTGAACCACCTTCATGAGACCAAGAAGCCAGAGTTAAACCCAAAGTTAGCTGCTAACACACTAATCTCTCTTTGTGAGACCGGCCTCTGTTCAGTCTGTGTCTCGTTAGCAGCTAATGATCAGCTGCTGCAGAAGTGTTTTAACTCTGAGCTGCTCTCTCTCTCTGTCTCTCTCTCTCTCTCTCTCTCTGTCTCTCTCTCTGTCTCTCTCTCTGTCTCTCTGTCACTCTCTCTCTCTGTCTCTCTCTCTCTCTCTCTGTCTCTCTCTCTCTCTCTCTCTGTCTCTCTCTCTCTCTCTCTCTGTCTCTCTCTCTCTGTCTCTCTCTCTGTCTCTCTGTCACTCTCTCTCTCTGTCTCTCTCTCTCTCTTTCTCTCTCTCTGTCTCTCTCTCTCTGTCTCTCTCTCTCTGTCTCTCTCTCTCTCTCTCTCTCTCAGGAGCTTTCTGACCCGGAGCAGCACCGACGCCGCAGGCCCCGCCTCCTCGGACGGCGAAGCCCTGACCTCCGACCCCGGGACCCGGAGACGACGGACGCTAGCGGCGGCCGCGGAACGACGGCTACGGAGACGGTCTGACTCCGCCCACTGAGGACGGACGGGGAGAGCTGACCCCGGATCTGCCGCGTTCTCGTACCGCACGCATAATGTTCCCATAATGCCCTGCAGGTCTGAGTTTGACAGACGGTGAAAACCAAAAGTGAAAGCGGTCAGATGTTTCCATAGTAACCAGTTGAATATGAGTGAAGCGTCTGAACTGGGTCATGTGACTGTGAGTTCACTCAGGTTCTTCTGTGACGTTTACACGCACTGATCCAAAACCAGGTTCAGAACTGAACTCTGCATGTAAACAGACATCTTCAGCCTCAAATAATTTACCCAGAAGGCTGCTGGTGTCCCGCGGTCAGAATGAGTCAGAGGCTTTTCCACTCTGACAGGAGAATACTGGGAATTTTGGGGCAAGAAAATAATGAAATTTAAAGAGATTGAATATCAGCACAAAATATCAGATATTGCCGTTCAGTCCAAACTCATGTTGGTCGATCCTTACTGTTAAACTGCACATGTGAAACTGAACAGAGGAAAATGTGCTTGAGGTCCAGCTGCCAGGAGTCAGGTGACGCTGCAGACAGAGCTGAGCGGTGAACAGGTGTCAGGCAGCTGGGTGAGGTGTGAGGTGTGAGGTGTGAGGTGTGATGGTTTGGATCAGCATCCGGCTCACAGCCAGAGACCAGAGACCAGAGGCTGAGTCTGAGTTTGACTTGTTAGTTTGTGTTGAAATGATTTGACCCTGCAGCAGAGGCTCCTGTGTGTCAGCTGCAGGGCTGTGAGCGCCACCTGCTGTTCATCCTGAGCAGACAGACTGATACTCTGATCAATTCTATACAACAAGAGTGATGACATCATCAGAAGACAGATTTTAAAGGCATATTTTTAATTGGATAACTTGAAAATACTCTGAGTTACTTTTAATAAAGACTAACTCAGTAAAGTAACTGGTTACAGTGTAGGGCAAGTCACAAAGTAACTGGCTAGTTTCAAAAGTAACTTTCCCAACACTGGCAGCTCAATACTGAGACTTCAAACACAATCAGGCAAAAAACTGTTTCTGCCTCAAAGGAGAAATCTGCCTGAATCGTCCAGACAGAACGGACCCAAACAGCAGTCGCTGTTTTTAAAGTATTATTAATATTTTAGAGTGAACTTTTCCTCTAATCCCCACTCATCATGCAGTATTCAGATCCATGTAGCAGGTTGATCTGCAGGTTGGACAGCAATAATTAAAATTATATTTTATGCTTTAATTGTTAATGTGTGATTTTAAAGACCAGATTAGCAGGACGATCAGGTTCCTACAGCAGCTGAACTGTTATTTAAATATTAAATGAAACGAGTTAAAATGACGACAAGACACAAAAGGTTTGGAACAGGATGGAATTTGCCTCCGTTTGGTTGTTTTGTTTCTGATTTTGCTCTGAGAAAGCTTTATTTAAAATGTTTTATTATAATGTTCTGGTTTTGTTTACTTGTTGGGAGTCCAGACCGGCTCATCAGGACTGCAACTGGTCCTGGATCAGACGGTCTGGGCTGAGCTGAAGTGAATTCTTGCTCCTGGATGTTTTTCTGGCACCTTAAAGACTTTCTGCTGTTTGATGATAGTCTCCATCTTCTGGACTCTGGACTGTCTGCAGATTGTAGAAATACAACATGAATTAAATTATTGGAGTCCATTTTGTACATAGAGGACAAAGAATTGTGATTTTGTAAATGAACTGTCAGGCTGTCATACAGTTTAATAATTAAAAGCTTGTAATAAATTCATGTTCATAGAAGTTTTTTTTAACCCGTCTCTGTTTTCTGTCTGGATTTCAAAGTTTTATCTGCTTCCAGTGGTGCTGGTGGGAGAAAGAGCTGTGCAATCCAAAAGATGTCATTTAGACCAGTGATTCTCAACCTTTCTCATACAAAGGACCCCTAATCTAGTCCACATTAGGGCCACGGACCCCCATCTGATGAGATTTTGTCTCTCGGACCCAAATCTGAGAATATTTTTATTGTCAGATATGATTTTGTCCAGAACTCCATGACTATTCTCATTGTAGGTAGAGAGATAACAGAGAAACTATGATCAAAACAGTCTTTTCTTCTACATTCTCTAATTGTGTTCACTTCTTGTAAATTAAATACAGCTGAAAGTTAACAATTCATCAAGTTGCTGGGGACCCCCTGGAACCCCCTGAAGGACCCCTGGTGGTCCCCGGACCCCACGTTGAGAACCACTGATTTAGAGAATTATATTCAACTTCACTTACAACAGACGTGTGGAGACAGATGAACCTGGCAGAGAGCAGAGGAAACACTCTGGAAGTAAAGCTGCAAAAATGGATGTGGTGTCTTTTGTTATTGTTACTAATCTGATTTTTGAAAATCTGCTTTTAAAAACTAATTTCTGGTGAGTTTAGCAGTGACTGAACAAACCCTTTAACACTGTAAACCTGTGATGTCAGTTCAGTCTGTCGGCCAGCAGGTGGCAGTCACACCCCGCTGCTGCCTGGTGACAGAAACACTCAGCATGTAGAGAGAAATCTATATTTCTCCAAATTCTCCAAATTTTTAGATATTGAAAACAAGGGTAACTTTTGCAATGATGAACCAGAATCCTTAACGTGTTTATTTTACCATTGTATACATTCAATTACTTTTTGGACTCGAATAGAAGATTACATATTGTGTAAAACTAATCATAATATTAAAATTGAGTGTAAAAATGTCATTACACATTTTGAACAGGATAAATATAACATTGAATTCATTGTAAACTTATTGGTTGTATATGGTAAATTTCACATCCATAAAAAGTTACCTCCAGTTTCACTAGATTTTATGTGAATTTAATGAATATATTAAGACTCTATAACTTATAAACACTAAAAAAAGTAATAAAACTGTCAAACTTATTCTTAAAGAAGAATAACATTTTTTTTAATCATAATTTTATATTAATGAAGTTTATTTATCCCAAATCTGTTTGTTTTTTTGTGGGTAAATAATAATAATTATTTGTTTATTTAAATTCATATTCTTGTTTCTTTGTATGCTGAGCACGTCTGCACTGTTTGTATATTTGAATGTTTTTTTCAATAAAGATTGAAAAAAAAACCCAAAAAAACATTCAACATGTAGAGAGAAGCGTCTGTCAGACACCCAGAGGCTTCAGATTACAATCACTACAGGCAACTCACTATTATAATTTATAATCACTATTATTCATTATAGATGCTTCAGAGGAAATGTTGATGTTGGAGTCTGTCTGGCTGTCAGCAGAACTAAGAAAACAGTGAATGAAGCTTCAGGTTCTGTGTGTCCCTGGAGTGAAAGATTAATATTCAGGCTGATACATTTTTTAAGGATAATATACAATTATTACAACAAAACTGAACCGTATATAATATCCTATTTGCAAGGTTGGAAGTAACTAATCCCATTTACTCCTGTTACTGTAACTGAGGAGCTGCTACTTGTACTTTTTGAAGTATTTTTTAAAGTCAGTCATGTGACTTTCCCTTCAGTCCATCTCTCCTGCAGTTTTGTCCTTCAGTCCATTTTAAATCCATCCATCACAGAACAGATTGTGTGTCTCTCCATCAGCAACAGAAACCGGATCAACGTAAACTGACAAACTGTGGATCCATTCACAGTGAGAAGAGGAATCTGACTTTACTTTGTTTCTGCACTTTATTTTCTCATTTCTAATGTTTCCAGTGAAAAGAATCTAGTGTGAACTCTGTCCTCTCTCCTTTTAGAATCACATGGAAAAGATCACAGCTGACAACGTTCTCTGTTCTAAAGAGGAACTCAGGAACTTTTACTCTGAGGACATTTTAAATCACACACTTTGTACTTTACTGAAGGACATTTTTACACCAGAACTTTGACTTCTACTGAAGTCAAATATCAGTAAAGTAACAGAACTTCTACTGGAGCAGGACATTCTGGTTCCACCTCTGAATATAGGAATATTAAAGAAATAGGGTGAATACTGGTCAAACTGGACAATTAAGCGTCATCATTTTTATCTGTACATGTATATACTTCCATTACTAAAAATCAACACTGAGCTCATCATAAGCAAGTATGAGATTAAAAAAAAATATATAGGTTCTGTGGCTATGACATCACTTCCGGGGGCGTGGCACAACATATTCAACAACCTTGCAGTGAACCGCGATGGTAACATGACATAACTAACGTTCTGAGGTGAATAATGTTAAGGTTATAAAAATAAAAAAAACTGATGGATAGTTTGTATTTGTTATATATTTTGTTATGGGATGTAATGGTGAATCAGAATTTTAAAAAATCATGTTCATATTAATCTTTTTTTTTTTTTAAATGCGATTTTGACACTCAAGTCATTCTAATGGGGGAATTGAGTTCCCTTTGTGTCCCTCATAAATTTAGCTAGCTAGCTAGATATTTCAACAAAGATTTACTTAAACTGCTTATATTGAGCTAGCTTGCAATGCTAATGCTAATCGTGATGCTAATTGCTAGCTAGCTAGTTAGCATTAAAAAAATCAAAATAAAAAAGATAGTTAGCATAATTAATTTGCCAACTTCAGATTGACAGACTAATAGTAATGATGATAATAATATCATAATCATGTATTTCAGAATCCAATGGCAGAAAAGAGAAGGACAGGGAGCAAGGAGATAGGAAAGGAAAGAAGAATAGGCCGGGGCAGAAGCCGGGGCAAAACTTTAGCCAATGGAGTGAGGACAGGATGAAGGGTGATAATGGAGTGCAGGGAGCAGGTGGAGGCAGGGCAGCATGTTCACACCTGTGTGGACGTCCAAAAAGCCTCGTCCAGCGGAGGGTCAGGAATCACGTCCAAGGCTTCAGACCGGTCCTGCCTGCAGACAGCAGGTCCTCTGAGCAGGGACTGACCCCACAGCAACTGACAAATGGTTCCAACAGAATCAAGATCTTCTTACTGAGCTGGGAATCAAGGATGTGCCTTCCCACATTTGGAATTGCGATGAGACAGGAGAGCAGGACCGTCTTCTGTCAGACACTGTGAGGAGGGGAGGGTCTGCTACGAGACACGCCAGGCGGAAAGGGGAAGACCAGTTCCCTCAGGGGACTACGGCCCCCTCTCGGTCATCTTCAAAGACAAGAGGCTAAAAGCAGAGCGGCTTCATAACACAGAGTTAAGGTGTCCGATAACAGCTGATAACAACAGAGCTGTTTTTGGACTGGGGGAAGCGGTTCGTGGACATGTTCCCTAAGGATGACCTCAGACCACATGTGCTGCCACACCGGCC
Source organism: Centroberyx affinis (assembly GCF_046629955.1). Taxonomy (NCBI): domain Eukaryota; kingdom Metazoa; phylum Chordata; class Actinopteri; order Beryciformes; family Berycidae; genus Centroberyx; species Centroberyx affinis. The sequence goes on from NW_027280829.1 coordinate 197,165, forward strand.
CTGTATTCAACATGGAATCCCTGAGGCTCAGGCAGGCACACAGGGTCATGTGGTGCGCTGTCCTTCCCACACCGCCCACTGTCTGCGACCAGTGGACACGTCCCTCTGAAGTCCCTGAAACATCATCGAATGAGGAGGGAGGGAGCTTCATGTGGCTAACAGGAGGGAGAAAGCTTTTCTTCCTTGTTGGGGAGGGCATGGAGGAGGGCAGCCACAGTCCAGACTGCCCAAGCTGGCTTCAGGGGGACTGGGATGTACCCAGTAAATCCCATGGCCATACACCTCAACGTGTATGAGCCGAGTCTGACCACCGAAACGCCACTGGAGCCTGAAGGAAGAGCGCGGACGGCCGGGACATTCGCAATATTTGCAAAGCCAGATATGGTGATGAAAATGATCCCAAGAAGACCGAGGACTGGATCATGAGGACTGGATCATGAGGACTGGATCATGAGGACTGGATCATGAGGACTGGATCATGAGGATTGGATCATGTGCATCGTTTGTGAGGACTGGTTCCATGAGACATGTGGCGAGGAGAAAGACCTCAATGAAGACCGGGAGGCATTCACTTAGACCGGCTGTATAGACGTGTAGACTAACCTACTGTACAAAAAGCAGATATGAAATTTAGCCTGTGTGAAATTAATTATAAGAAGAGTTCATGAAGGTTCCTCATTTTTAAATTTAAATTTATATGAAATAAATTAAACCCAATACAAAATATTGTGGGCGGGCGAGGGAGGGAGGGAGGGAGGGGGGGGGGTGAATCTGCTGTACCTGCACCCCTCCTTTAAAAAAAAAAGTGATGTTTATTATTATTATTGTTGTTGTTTATATTATTGTGTATTTAATTGATTAGGCCTACACCTGAATAACAACTGAATGTGTTTTAAGTGTCCCAGTTTGACAGTAGCACCTGGACAAATGTGATTTTGGGTCAATGTGTGTTTGAGTCATCCATCCTGTGTTTAATGTTTCTTTCTTTTTTCTTCTGTATAGTATAGCAGAGCTCTTAAGCTATTTAGAATAGTATCATATGAGGGGCTAAGACATTTGGATCATAATTAAAAATGACACAGAAGGTAAATTATCTGAAAGTGTCCCAGTTTACCAGTATTCACCCTACTCTAGTGAGGCTACAGGAGATTTTTTTAAATACCATACATCACTGTCACCTCACTAAACTCTCCAACAGTTTAAATTCTTAGTCACCAAACTGTCAGCTGAGACTGAGGTTTGGTCTGAATTGCTGCCTGATGTGGATTTCTTGTCAGATTTGTCTTCCAAGGAGATTTCTGGACATTTCTTGGTTCTCCATAAGAACGATGAAACCTGTGGAGTCTCAGGCTGAGCGGAGCGGGCCGCAGCTTCCTGCCCCGACTGAAGGGATCAGGGAGGAAGTCTGGGAAAACCACGTCTGAACTTTCCCATGCTGCCCCTCTTTGTGCTGCTTAGAGGAAATTCATTTCCATTGAATCCAGATCCAGCAGGCGGACACCAGCCGGCTCGTCTCTCCCCGGAGCCTGGAGGTAAATCTGCAGGGAAGCTGCTTGTTCCATAATGCAGCGGAGGGGGGGGGGCCTGCAGGGGGACATACAGAGTCCTGACCAGATGATTGGACAGTGAAGGATCTATGTCCCGCCCCCCAATACCATTACTCTCTGTCCCCACAACTACAGTACAGGTATGTTTGTTTCTTGCTGAAGGAAATTCCCAGAATAATCTCCCTGAGCTGGGAGGTGGCTTCAGGGTTTTCTGTCACAGCAGCTACCTGAAGTGTCAGCTCAGCCTGCTTACTGGTCCAAGCAGGACCAGGTCCCTCCCAGGTCTAGCAGGACAGGTGAGAGGCCCCTACCCCAGGTCAGTCACATACACATAAAGAGAACATGAGAGATTAGATTATCTTAACCTTAAAGATTAAAGAAAATTAAAGAAAGATTAAAGAGAATTATCTTAAAGACTTAACATTTATTTAACATACATTTTGTATTGATTTTCTTTCTTTCCTTTGGAGAATTTGTATTTGTTTTGGATTCAGCAGAAAACCAGTTTGGCAAAACAGAAACAAAATGTATACTAATCAAAAAAAATAAAAAAAATATATATATATATCTCTTCAAATTGTTTCCCTTTAGAAGAATCAATATTTTCTTAAAGTGGTCACTATTCTCTTTGAAACAAAATCACACAAATGGAAGAAATCAAATATCTCCACCTCAGTGGGATTTTGCAGAGTAAATTGAACAGAATATTCAACAGCAACTCTTTCTCTGAACTTCTCTCTCTTTCTCAGTCCTCAGGTGTCTCCTGTTTCAGGAGAAAGGAGAACAGTGACCTTGAAACACCTTGAAGTTTCTGTTCTCAGTCCAGATCTCAATAGACGTCCATAAATCAATAAATCATTCACTTTTCAGTTGAACCAATGACTCACTTCAATAAGTTCAATAAGTGACAATAAACAATATTACCTCAGTCTCTTGTTTACTGAAAATAAATTGGAACCAAATACCAGTCTGACGAGTCGAGATGAGCAGAGACCTGGAGGCTCTGGATGGCAGGGACCAGGAGGAGATCCTCCCTCTCACTTCTTGGGCGCGCGCGTGTCAGCGTGCTCTGCAGGTCCGGTCAGCTCGTGCATTCCGCCGGTCTTCAAGGCCAGGCAGCGTCCAAGCCGACCGGCCTCCTTTAACCCACACGAACACAGTCCAGTCCAGTCCAGGACAGGTCCAGTCCAGTCCAGTCCGCTCTGCAGTGCAGGAAGCCACGCGCCTCATCGCGTCACCTCCGAGATTCACTTCGCTACCGCGAGGTCACGTGACTCTCGTTCACCCCGCGCAGTAACGGCGGAGCACAAATACAACGTTTGTCCAAGAATTACTTCTGTCTTCACTAGGCCAGCTCAGCAGAGTCTGGATCAGTCCCAGTGTCCCCCTAAGGCCTGGACCCTGAGCCTCACAGACTGGACTGAGTCCCCTGTGTTCAGCTGTAGAGCCTGAGAGGGAAGTCATGAGGCTCCAGACGGGTCAGGAGGAACGGGATCACGTGTTGCCTTGACGACGTCAGACGTTACCGTCTCCCGTCAATTAATCGATTTGTAATTTACTCTTTGTTTGGCTTTTGTCTGAACAGAATTATTAAGCTAAAGTGAAACAAATGTTGATGAATAATGTTAAATAGGCCTAGGTATGTTTTTAACACTGCAAAGTTTATACTGTGCTAATGGATGTAGAAAATACTCTGCATTCTGCATTCTGCACTACATCATTACAATATGTAAAATATGTAAAAAATAAATAAATAAATAAACAGTAGGAGGTAGTTGAAAGCAAAATGTACTTTTAATAAAGCTTAATGAGCACAAATAAGCACATAAAGGCTATATGACATGCTGCTGATATCAGCATCTAACATCCTTCTGACACGTTTAGGAAAACTTAACTTTCTTTTTTCTCAAATGAGCTGTTCATTCTGTTTATTCTGTTTATTCTGTTTATTCTGTTTATTCTGTTTATTCTGTTTATTCTGTTTGTTCTGTTTTAATGTTGCAATGTTTTCTCTTAACTGTATCTTGCATGTAGTTTGATCCTTTCATGCCCGTTTCTCTCTAAGTTCTTGTTAATTGTTTTTTTGTGGTTATTTTTCCTTAATTATGTTTTTTTTATTTTGTATCGGGTGTATTGGCAGAAATTTTCCACATACATGAATATTAACGTAACAAACACTATGAACTGTGGGTAATTCCCTCACGTAAAGTCTACAGAAGTTAAAGGGAAACTGTCTTCCTCAGTCAGCACCTCACACCTGACTCTCTCTCTGCTCTGTGAAGTCAGTGAAAGTTTCAGGTTTGAGCCACAAACTAGAAAATCAAAGCAGTTCAGACTCCAAGGCATCCTGATGCTCCATGAAGGGCAGGATGCAGATCCTGCACCTTCCTAAAGGTTTTTCTGATGAAACCATCGTTCATCTCATCTGAGACCGGATCAAAACAGATCAAGGCCTTCTGGATGTTTAAAGGAGAAGAAGCTGGAGAGAGAGAGAGAGAGAGAGAGAGAGAGAGAGAGAGAGAGAGAGAGAGAGAGAGAGAGAGAGAGAGAGAGAGAGACACAAAACAGAGGAAACTAAAACATTTACTTGTTTCTGTGTGGAGGTTATAGTGGCATCATCAAATATTCATACTCCTAAACTACAAAATACACTGACATATGTGAGGGACTGAAGTGAACAGCTGCTCACCAAAACATGAATCATTTGACACAAAATATATAATATTGATTTAAAGAGATTTTACTACAAGCAAAAGTAAAAATAGTTCAGTGGGACTGTAACAGAAGTGGAAAGTTTTGTGTTCAAAGTCATTTTGAAAATATCTTCCATGTTTGAAGCTGAGTGTTTGTCTGCAGGAACCAGCTGCTGCTGCTTCATTTGATTAGAAATCAGCAAAAAACATTTAGACTTTTTGCCTGTGGAGTGATATAATTAGATGTGAAGCAGCACTCTGTTATTCAGAAATAGTAGAATTGGCCAATCAGAAGTGAGTATTCCATGAAGCTGTTAACAGGCAGCTGGTCAGACAGCAGTTTCTTTCCTCACCTGGCTGACGCTCTGCAGACAGACTCAGGTTACATGCTGGGTGACGCTTTTATCCAGAGTGACAAAGCTTCAATAACTCCATATACATATATATACAGAACACATGGTCTATACTGTACAATACATCCCGCTTACACCATGGTCTGGGTGAATACTGGATTCTGATTGGCTGCAGGGTGTCCATTAATTCCTGATAATGGACACCTACTAAGTAGTTCCAGTGAAACTGTCTGTTCACGTTCTAAATTAATGCGCTGGCTACGCAGCATCAGCCTGTATCTAACATGAGTAACCATAGCAACAGGGACGCAGTCAAAGCCTCCGTTTACAATTTGTATGTTCGTGAAAATCTGGATATTGATTTGGGGACAGTGACATGGCTGATAGCTAGCTAGTCTTGTTGTTAAACATACTGTCAAATTATATTTACTGTTTGTTATTGACTCTGAATGTTGCAGCATAACGTTAGCTTTCTGGCTCCTAGCTGAGCCAAAGGCTTCTATGAGCTGAGCGGACTAGAAATATCTCCTGCTGCCAAGTCCTATCTAAGGTTCGTCCTATTTACTGGAGCAGTGAACAACGTTTCCGTCGCATAAGAACCTTATGGGACGGTAATGATTGTTCCAGGTATTAGTCAAACCCTCAGGTGTTACCAGGGAAACTGAGTTATGGCTTGTGAAAAACTTTAGATTTTGATTACAAAACGCATGAAAATATAAATTAATGGTCTTACTTTTTTTCTTTGGCAAGTGACCATGGTATAAGAGGGATAATGCCCTTCGAGGAGTCCATTATCAGGAATTAATGGACTCTGTATTGACTGACTGGTTCTCAAACCAGTCCGTCATCAGTAGCTGTGGTAGAGTCATGCTGCTGGAGACACTTCCATTCAAACCAAGTTACAGCGCCTCATGTCTAATATCCAGAATGTAACCCAGTGGATCTGAACTCATCCTGACTGCTGGAGCCTCTCTGAACCCACTGAGGACAGACCTGCCTGTCTCCATCCAGTCTGAAGGGTCAGAGACTCTGCAGGACAGCAGGACCGTCTTCAGTCTGAAGATAAAACTCTTCATGAAACACTTCACATCCTGCTCGCCCAAATCTGCCTGCTCTGCTTGCTATAATCCTCCCTCCTCCCTCTCTCCTCAGCTCTTAAAGGAGAAATCCCCCTAAAACTGTGCAACTCTGTTAAAATCAGCTGTTGATCTACTTTTCATCTCTGTCTCCATCCAGTAGTTTGTTGTGTTTTTCTTCTTGGTGGATAACCGGCCAAACAGAGACGAGGTGACGTCACCTCCAGATGTCTCCAGCAGCTCCAGTGGAGTCTGATATGAGAAAATGTTTCAGGATGTAAAACCTCAGCGGTAAACGTCAGGTTTTGGTGTCAGTCCCTCAGGAGCAAAGAGCGAGGGCTTCTTTCTAGAGCCGCCATTTTGCACCGAGAGACGTTCAACAATCATACAGGGAGAGATCCATCAGAGAAGAGGAGAGAGACCAGTTTCTCCACCACAGGAGCAGGAGAGAGACCAGCATGCACTGCAGGAGCAGGAGAGAGACCAGCATGCACTGCAGCAGAGAGACAGGCTGGGTGGAGGAAGGAGAAACTCACCTTTTCTAGACTGGAAAAACTCTCTCTCTCTTGTTCTTATGATCTGTATCTCTCTTTCTCCTCTTTCATGTAAAACAAACAGCTGGATGCAACAAGTTCACACCTCTTCTCTGGAGGTTGTTGAAAGGCATTCTGGGAAACGTAGTAAATCACTAACTGCTGATGCGACAGGCTAAAGCAAAGTGGATACAACAAAAAAGTTAATTATAACAAATTATCACAAAAGTGTCGAACATCACTGGAGTTTCCCTCTGTCTTCCTTCACCTCTCTGTCATCAGGATCAGTCAAGACTCACAGGAATATTTGTTCCATCTGCTGGGTGCTGTGACCTCTGACCCTCTGACCTTCTGACCCTCTGCCCTCTGACCCTCTGCCCTCTGACCCTTGACCTCTTCACTACAGGCTGCATAATGTTGTTGATCTGCTGCAGGAGCTGAGCCTCGTCCCTCTGGATCTGTTAAACAGCATGATGCTACGCTCCGCCATAAACACACTTCATTTACACCTAAATCGCCCCACTGTTTATTTTACATGGGAACCCCACACACACCCCCCCCCCCCCCATCCCCACACCCACACACATCCTTCACCCCCCCCCCCCCCACCCCCCAGGAGAAACACAAACAGGATATGAAACGTGTCTTTCTTAATTAGCCTACGTAACCTTCCACAAATTGCCTGTTGGAGATAGACCAGGTCTAAGTGGTGTTCACTCGGGGGGGGGGGGGGGGGGGGGGGATGGGTGAGGGGGGGTAAGCGGGGGGGGGGTGTAATGTAATATCCTGAGCGCTGAGTCTCTTATCAGGCCGACACGCCGTCGCTCTTTCAGCAGGACTTTGAGCTGCTGAAATGAGTTTTAATTGGTTCTGCTGCGTATGAGGGGCCATGGGGGGGGGGGGGGGGGGGGGGCTGCAGGAAGGGGGGGCTGCAGGAGGGGGAGGGGGGCAGGGGGAGGGGCTGCAGGAAGGGGGGGGCTGCAGGAGGGGGAGGGGGGCGGGGGGGGGCAGGGGGGGGGGCTGCAGGAAGGGGGGGGCTGCAGGAGGGGGAGGGGCCACAGGAGGCGGGGACACAGAGGGGAGGGGACATTCAATTTGTATTTAGTTCTGTCTTACAAATTCAATTCATTCAACAAATCCATTTTTTGAATCAAGGGTTCAGGATGATGATGACAAGATCTCTTCAATTCAAATGTGATCTGGTGACCTGACCTCTGTCTGACCTCTGTCTGACCTCTGTCTGGAGCTGCAGAGCAACAGTGAATCTGAACATGTTCATCCAGTCATCCAGTCATCAGTCATCCAGTCATCAGTCATCCAGTCATCAGTCATCAGTCATCAGTCATCCAGTCATCAGTCATCCAGTCATCAGTCATCCAGTCATCCAGTCATCAGTCACCCAGACATCCAGTCATCAGTCATCCAGTCATCAGTCATCAGTCATCCAGTCATCAGTCATCCAGTCATCAGTCATCCAGTCATCAGTCATCCAGACATCAGTCATCAGTCATCCAGTCATCCAGACATCCAGACATCCAGTCATCAGTCATCAGTCATCCAGTCATCAGTCATCCAGTCATCAGTCATCCAGTCATCCAGACATCCAGTCATCAGTCATCCAGTCATCAGTCATCAGTCATCAAGTCATCCAGACATCAGTCATCCAGTCATCCAGACATCCAGCCATCAGTCATCCAGTCATCAGTCATCCAGTCATCCAGTCATCAGTCATCCAGTCATCAGTCATCCAGTCATCAGTCATCAGTCATCAGTCATCCAGTCATCAGTCATCAGTCATCCAGTCATCAGTCATCCAGTCTTCCAGTCATCCAGTCATCAGTCATCCAGTCATCAGTCATCCAGTCATCAGTCATCAGTCATCCAGTCATCAGTCATCCAGTCATCAGTCATCCAGTCATCAGTCATCAGTCATCCAGTCATCACTCATCCAGTCATCAGTCATCCAGTCTTCCAGTCACCCAGTCATCAGTCATCAGTCATCCAGTCATCAGTCATCTAGTCATCAGTCATCCAGTCATCAGTCATCTAGTCATCAGTCATCCAGTCATCAGTCATCCAGTCATCCAGTCATCAGTCATCCAGTCATCCAGTCATCAGTCATCCAGTCATCCAGTCATCAGTCATCCAGTCATCAGTCATCCAGTCATCAGTCATCAGTCATCTAGTCATCAGTCATCCAGTCATCCAGTCATCAGTCATCCAGTCATCAGTCATCAGTCATCCAGTCATCCAGTCATCCAGTCATCAGTCATCCAGTCATCAGTCATCAGTCATCCAGTCATCCAGTCATCAGTCATCCAGTCATCAGTCATCCAGTCATCAGTCATCAGTCATCCAGTCATCAGTCATCCAGTCATCAGTCATCAGTCATCTAGTCATCAGTCATCCAGTCATCAGTCATCCAGTCATCCAGTCATCAGTCATCCAGTCATCAGTCATCCAGTCATCAGTCATCAGTCATCCAGTCATCCAGTCATCAGTCATCCAGTCATCAGTCATCCAGTCATCAGTCATCCAATCATCAGTCATCAGTCATCCAGTCATCCAGTCATCAGTCATCCAGTCATCCAGTCATCAGTCATCCAGTCATCAGTCATCCAGTCATCAGTCATCCAGTCATCCAGTCATCCAGTCATCCAGTCATCAGTCATCCAGTCATCAGTCATCCAGTCATCCAGTCATCTAGTCATCAGTCATCCAGTCATCAGTCATCCAGTCATCCAGTCATCAGTCATCCAGTCATCCAGTCATCAGTCATCCAGTCATCAGTCATCAGTCATCCAGTCATCAGTCATCCAGTCATCAGTCATCCAGTCATCCAGTCATCCAGTCATCAGTCATCCAGTCATCAGTCATCAGTCATCCAGTCATCCAGTCATCAGTCATCCAGTCATCAGTCATCAGTCATCAGTCATCCAGTCATCAGTCATCCAGTCATCAGTCATCCAGTCATCCAGTCATCAGTCATCCAGTCATCAGTCATCCAGTCATCAGTCATCAGTCATCCAGTCATCCAGTCATCAGTCATCCAGTCATCCAGTCATCCAGTCATCAGTCATCCAGTCATCAGTCATCCAGTCATCAGTCATCCAGTCATCAGTCATCAGTCATCCAGTCATCCAGTCATCAGTCATCCAGTCATCCAGTCATCCAGTCATCAGTCATCTAGTCATCAGTCATCCAGTCATCAGTCATCCAGTCATCCAGTCATCAGTCATCCAGTCATCAAGTCATCAGTCATCAGTCATCCAGTCATCCAGTCATCAGTCATCCAGTCATCAGTCATCCAGTCATCAGTCATCCAATCATCAGTCATCAGTCATCCAGTCATCAGTCATCCAGTCATCCAGTCATCAGTCATCCAGTCATCAGTCATCCAGTCATCCAGTCATCAGTCATCCAGTCATCCAGTCATCCAGTCATCCAGTCATCAGTCATCCAGTCATCAGTCATCAGTCATCCAGTCATCCAGTCATCAGTCATCTAGTCATCAGTCATCCAGTCATCAGTCATCCAGTCATCCAGTCATCAGTCATCCAGTCATCAGTCATCAGTCATCCAGTCATCCAGTCATCAGTCATCCAGTCATCAGTCATCCAGTCATCCAGTCATCAGTCATCAGTCATCCAGTCATCAGTCATCCAGTCATCAGTCATCAGTCATCCAGTCATCAGTCATCCAGTCATCAGTCATCCAGTCATCAGTCATCAGTCATCCAGTCATCACTCATCCAGTCATCAGTCATCCAGTCTTCCAGTCACCCAGTCATCAGTCATCAGTCATCCAGTCATCAGTCATCTAGTCATCAGTCATCCAGTCATCAGTCATCTAGTCATCAGTCATCCAGTCATCAGTCATCCAGTCATCCAGTCATCAGTCATCCAGTCATCCAGTCATCAGTCATCCAGTCATCAGTCATCCAGTCATCCAGTCATCAGTCATCCAGTCATCCAGTCATCAGTCATCCAGTCATCAGTCCAGTCATCAGTCATCCAGTCATCAGTCATCCAGTCATCAGTCATCAGTCATCCAGTCATCCAGTCATCAGTCATCCAGTCATCAGTCATCCAGTCATCAGTCATCCAATCATCAGTCATCAGTCATCCAGTCATCCAGTCATCAGTCATCCAGTCATCCAGTCATCAGTCATCCAGTCATCAGTCATCCAGTCATCCAGTCATCAGTCATCCAGTCATCCAGTCATCCAGTCATCAGTCATCCAGTCATCAGTCATCCAGTCATCCAGTCATCCAGTTATCAGTCATCCAGTCATCCAGTCATCAGTCATCCAGTCATCAGTCATCAGTCATCAGTCATCCAGTCATCCAGTCATCAGTCATCCAGTCATCAGTCATCCAGTCATCAGTCATCCAGTCATCCAGTCATCAGTCATCCAGTCATCAGTCATCAGTCATCCAGTCATCCAGTCATCAGTCATCCAGTCATCCAGTCATCCAGTCATCAGTCATCCAGTCATCAGTCATCCAGTCATCCAGTCATCCAGTCATCAGTCATCCAGTCATCAGTCATCAGTCATCCAGTCATCAGTCATCCAGTCATCAGTCATCCAGTCATCAGTCATCCAGTCATCAGGCTGACACAGAGTCCGCTCAGAACAACAACAACAAACTCAAATAAACTAAAACAAGTAAAACAAGAAGACAACAGGGAATAGAAGGAGAGAAACAGAGGGGAAGAGAAATAAAGGAGTGAAGCCAGTGGGATGACAGTCTGTCTCTTGGTTTGAAGAAGTTTTAAAGGATGACAGTGATTCTGCTGCAGCTCCGGTCGGTCCCGGGACTCCGGTCTTCGTACAGATCTTACAAACTGTTCCTGAGCCTCTCTTTCATCTCCACGACCTCCACCTCCACTTTCATCCTTCATCCCCCTCTTACAGCCTTCCTCCCTCCCTTCCGCCCGGGGCTAAACACACTCCCTGCCTCCTCTGTGTGTGTGTGAGTGTGTGTGTGTGTGTGTGTGTGAGTGTGTGTGTGTGTGTGTGTGTGTGTGTGTGTGTGTGTGTGTGTGTGTCTCACTTGTCAGATGATGCTAGGTATCAGAATCCATAATGAAGATGGAAGATGCTTCCCAGAGGAGAAGCTGGTTCAGGATCTGCTGACCCGAGTCTCCAGCAGCATAATAATCACACTTCATGAATCTGTAATGTCTGGGGGGGGGGGGGGATATATCGGCCTGTCGTCTGTCTGTTATTAAATATAACAGATATCTAGATATCATTTAATGTATCCCACAGTTTCTGCTACCAGTGATGTTGAGTCCAGTCCAGCAGCAACTCCTCTAACGCAGTGGTTCTCAACATGGGGTCCAGGGACCACCAGGGGTCCTTGAGGGCATTCCAGGGGGTCCCCAACAAATTGATGAATTGTTAAACTTCATTATTTTGTCATTTTAGAATGATTATTTTGATCATAGTTTCTCTGTTATCTCTCTACCTGCAATACAGACAGTCATGGAGTTCTGGACAAAATCATATCTGACAATAAAAATATTCTCAGATTTGGGTCCGAGAGACAAAATCTCATCAAATGGGGGTCTGTGGCTCTAATGTGGACTAAACTAGGGTCCTTGATATGAAAAAGGTTGAGAATCACTGCTCTAACGTCCAGAAAGACTCCAGACCTCCAACTCCAGGAAGTCAACGGACCACAAACCAACTTGTGATAAAATATAAAGTCAAGACATTTTCTCCTTTAGAAGTTTTGGTCTCAGCAGCTGATTTCACTTCTTCTCCTGTGTGTCCTTATGGAGATTTTCTAAATAACTGTTATTAACAGATATAACAGATAAAATACGTGGTTGTTTTCCTAGTGATTGACAGGTCGATTACGGGCCAATAGCGGGCGGAGCTGCAGAGCGGAGGGGCCGTGGCTCCGCCCCTCTGCCTCTCTTGCTGCTCCGCCTCCAAAACAACATGGCGGCGAGCTGAACCCAAACTGCAGCTTCAAAACCTTCAGAAGACGATGGAGGAAGAAACTCACTGCATCTGGGGTCCCATCTGAGTATTTAGAGCTCAACACTGCTGGGAGTTTTAATAACTATAATAATAATAATATTTGATTACATTTATATAGCGTTTGCAACAAGTCCTCCAACCCACACGACCACACAGGTGGTTTGTTCCTGTACGGCCCACAGGAGCGTTTCCAACCTGATCTCACAAAAATACGTGAAATGAACACGACCTCGACGAATCTGAAAACGTTCCTCCGCCACAAATTGAATTACGTCCCAAAGGTTGGTTAATGGTTAAATTTAGGCAATTAAAACAAGTTTGGTTAAGGTTAGGGTTAAGATTATGGTAAAGTTTAGGCAAATAAAACACCTTGGGTTATGGTTATGGTTAGGCAACTAAAACAACTTGGTTAAGGTTAGGAAAATGGTTTGGTCATAGTTAAATAAAAAAAAACATAAAATGTGACTCACGGTTGTTTGTCCTTTGGAAATTCTGGGAATCGAACCCCGGTCACCGACATCGACGGCAAACGTCCATCCGCCATCCAGACCACAACGCCCTGACTGTCCACCGAGCTGCTGCAGTGTTGACAGAGAAACTTGACTCCCGTGACGTGGACGCCTTGTCGTTATTTACACGACCGCTAGAGGTCGCTTAACTTTAAAACATAACTATAGGTCGTAATAAGTTGACCTATGGGGTCGTTTTTTGGGGGAGGACAGTCTCAGCGTTTGTCTTTTGGTCTCACGGTGTAATCGTTTGGCTTCAGAACACTTGGATCTGGGTTTGGATTTGGATACTTTTCCCCTTTTGGAGCTCTGAAGAGCCGGACCGGCCGCTCAGCCTGCAGACTGACATACAGACTTCAGCACTGACATGAGGGGGAGTCGATAATGACATTTTCATTTTTGGGTGAACTATTCCTTTAATCGTTCAAGGCGAGCCGTAAGTAAAAATGATCATTCATCACTCGCATTACAAACTTTCATTTCTCACCGAGCTCAAAGCCTCCTGGGCTGCAGTGGAACAGTCAAAACAATCCGTCCTCTAACTCCTCTTCCTCACCTCTTCTCCTCGACCTCGATGGAAAACGTCATGAGGTCAAGGAAAGATGTGAAGGAGAATTCATCAGGACTCAGGAAAAGAACCGCGGTGCTCAGAGAATCCCACTGCACTGACACTAGACTACGTGATTATGTTAATGAGGTGGATCTGCTGTGTGAAATGTTCAGAAGATGGACGACTAAAAGCATCTCAGATCTTCTCCCTGTGTGTTCTCACCGTGTTTCATGCAGGCTGTAAACCTGGACGACCCGCTGAAAAATATGACTTCATCACCAAGGTTGGAATTGAAATAAAAAAGGAATATAGACGACCAGTCACTAAAGTGAAAGGAAATGGTTTCACATTGAGAATGGTTTCTCACGCTCAGCCTCCTGTCCACTCATATTTATCCACATGAATCCCAATTAGTTTGATTGGATGAAAATAATTGTTAAATTCATGTAAGATAGGCATAACATGTTAGGCCTACAGATCTACTGCTGTACATATCATCATTCTTAAGTTTCAAACATGTTGAATTAAAAAAATCATCTGGATAAAAACGTCTCATATCCCTTTTTCTTGAAAGACAGACTTCTGTGTTCTGGTCAATATGCTGATTATGATCTGATTATAAGCCTATGCATATAATATCTTAAGAGCCACCACACAGCTCAGTAAACAGCTTGACATGTGGACTTGATGCTCTGAAGTAGTTCTGGCTGATCCAGACTTTATTAAGGCAAGAGCTTCACATCTGAGACTGAAGTCAGATGAATGAATGATTTTCCTAAAGCTGCAAGACAACAAGCTCAGAATGAAGAAATAAGTAAAGCAGCCTGAGCAGGTTCCTCTACAACCTGAACTTCACTTTCATCATTTCACAGCAGCAGAGTAACGTTCATAGTTCTCCTCTGGGTTTAACATGTTGTTGAAAGTTCAAAACATATTAGCATATTAGCAAGTTGCAATGGAAAATTCTGAATAAGCAACGGTAACTTGATGATGATCTGCGTCTCTTGTCGGTCCGGTTTTCGTGAACGGCCGAACGGTGCATCGCAAGGAATTGTGGGACGGCGTTATCTCCTTTCCTTTGGTAAAGGATGGTCCAGTGTCTCTTCTGCTAAAGGAGCTAAGTAAGGAAGCATTGAAGCTCCTTTCCTTAGTGTTTAGAGAATTCCAACAGCTCTTATCATGGCTGCCACTTAGATACTTCCAGGTCATTTCACTCAGTGAGGAACCTTCCTAAGCAGAAACACTATTGGACTGCAGCCCTGTTTTATTACTTGATAAACGACAGTAATGGCAGTTTTTCAGTGGAGTGACGAGTGAAATCAGCCTTAATAAGTTATTTATTTAATCAAATCATCTGTGGATTCAACACCTGCTCACTTTCATCACCTCTGAATTTAGCTTTTCATTTTGTTACCTCCTCTCTTCTACTCACAGTAAATGATTAATGGCATTTTGTTGTTTTAATGATAAATGATGAAAATGGCTCAGTTTTTATCAAATCATCTCTTTTTTTAATCAAATTGTCGTTGGATTTATCAAATCACTTGACAGTCTGTCAGTCAGTTTTTCAATTCACAGACATTTTCATCACATCTATTTTTAGCTTTTAACTCTCGTCTCTCCGCTCAGAGTTCTGCTGACATTTGCAGGTAAAATCCCTCTGAGCAGAGCGGAGCTGCTGCTTAACAAAAACCACCAGAACTAGAAGAACACAGACCTCCGCCAAGGTCCGTGCTGTTATCGCTTGTTCGTGAGTCGGATCCGGATCCGCTCCAAAATGTAACGGGTTCTTCCTTGGTCCCTGCTACACCCTTCCACCAAGTCTCATGAAAATCAGGCCAGTAGTTTTTCCGTAATCCTGCTGACAGACAAACAAACAAACAAACAAACGGCACTGAAAACAAAACCTCCTCGGTGGAGGAAACAAACAGCGGCGTCTGAGAAGGGAAAGTCTCTCACCCGTCTGGTCTGGGACGCCATGCTCACTCAGTTATGAGAATTCAATTTTCCAATCTGATTTCTATTTTCTGTGCGGGGAAATGATTGTCATGTTCAATGAGCGGATGTTTCTGTCGGCACGCCACGCCAAATTTATTTAAATTTAATGTTTTCTGACAAACAACAAGACGCCTGTTTACGGGCGTCTTGTTGTTTTTTACATCTTCAGGATGAATGTGGGCTGATCAACTCCCACACACACACACACACACACGCACACACAGACACACACACACACGCACACGCACACGCACACGCACACGCACACGCACACGCACACACACACACACACACACACGCACACACACACACACACACACACACACACAAGCAAGTGGCTGATAATGTGACTCATCAGGTATTAATGGCACACAGTTCACACTAATGTCATTGCCAATACTCTGTACTTAGAGACTATTATGGGATGCCCTGGCAGGATAATTGTGAAGCAGAATCTCTGCTCAGTCTTCAGACAGGCGGCGGAGCGAGAGACACGCCGTCCCCCGCTGATGATGCAGGCGCCGCAAGGACCAATCAGTGACCGGATGCATCGTCCCTCCCAGTTCGATCGATATCGGCTTTTCAGAGATCGTATCTGAGTTTAACATTCTGAGCTTTAATCACAGCAACATCATCAGGTCAGACAGTGAGAAGGTTTAAAACACCAGAACAGAGACAGACGATCTGTTTCTCTCCTGATCGATACTCGATCTGAGGTTCAGGATCAATACAACCAGGATAGTGAACTGATCAGTGGAGATTTCTGTGTTGACCGGCTTCACATGAGAGCAGAGCGGCTTCAGATACTGAAATCACAATATGAACAATTTGCAATTTCCAAATCTCAGAGTCTGCAGTTAATTTCTTCAGAGAGAGTTTGGTCCAAACTGGATTTTTAGAATCAAAACCTTCATCAGACTCAGAGTCAGTAAATCTGCTCACTGACAGCAAAATCACTTTTCTTTAAAGTTCTAAAAAATGTATGAAAAGAAAAACTTGATGATATGAATCGCAGTTTAAATCGCAATTACATCATTCATCATCATGCCGAGTCCCCCGGGGCGACTCGGGCTCTTGAGATGAAACCTCTCCGCACATCCCGGTCCAGCGTGCCAGAGCGCAGTTCATCAGCTCTGGCTTCTGTCCTCCTTCAGTACGTCGTCCTCCGAGCACCACGTGAGGCCTTACCGTGCACGGGTCCCCAGAGGACAAGTTCTGAAGCGATGAGGTCAGGATGGCGCACGCTATGGCCGGCGAGAGTGTCCTGGGTAAGAAGTTAAACTGCATCCATTTCCCCGCTGCCAGGCGGGTCAGTAGACCGTCACTACACTGGATACAGGTTCCTGCTCTGCGTCCTGCAGGGCGGCACGGGCCCGATGCTCTGTTTTCACTACTGAAAGACTTTTATGATGATGAACACGGACACAAATCCTTTACTGCCAGCCGCAGGAACCGGTGCACGCCTGCTGGTCGAGCCTGATGAAGACGCTCCTTCAAACCTACTGAGGAGGGGAGCGGCTGAAGTGTGGACTCTGGGACCTGAGGTGAAATTCCTCCAGTGCAAGTGGAACCTCATCCTTGCTACGATGAACGTCCAAACCATCCGGGATGTGAGCAGGGGGGAGGAGCCGGCACGGAGCATGAAGGAACAGGGTTTTGCCATCTGCGGCATCCAGGAGCACCGGATTGTCCATGAGGATGGCATGCTCACAACTTTGAAGACCGGCAAAGTGCTTGACCGGGACATGATCACTGCATCGGCCTGGAGGAATGAGGCTCAAGCAGCTACCGGAGGGGTTGGAATTAGCTGAACCAGGCGGCTCAGAGGACACTGATTGGCGTGACACTGATTATCATCACAGCTTCCTTCAAAAGCAATCCAATCCTGACAGTTATCGTGTCCTACGCTCCCACCAACGTGAGCGAGGACAGAAAGAAAAAGGCCTTCTACGACAAGCTCAGAGAGACGGTGGAGACGCTTCCTGAACACTTCCTCATTCTCAGTGACTTCACCGCTCGCCTGGGGTCAAGCGGCGCTCGCTTCGCTTATGGTGATGAAACCAACGACAACGGGACCCGCCTACTGGAGCTGATGGAAGACTACTCAGTTGTTCTCACGCTGTTTGAGAAGAGGAGAGGCAAGATCTGGACACGGCTCTCACCCCACGACACCAAGCATCAGACTGATTTCATTTTAACTCGCAAGAAGTGGAGGAACAGCATTGTCGACTCACAAGCCTGGTTCAGACCATCGTGTTGTTGCAACAAGAGTCACTTAGTCTGAGAACCAAGAGGAAGGAGACCATCAAGAGGGAGAAGTACAACTGGAAACAGCTTGAGGACAACCTGGAACTACAAGATCGCAATTACAATATTCTGTCAAATAATCACAATTAGATTTTTTTGTCAATATCTTTCAGCCTTAGTGTCCTGAGGAGGAGGAGGAAGAGGAGGGGGAGGAGGAGGAAGAGAAAGAGGAGGAGGAGGGGGGGGGGGGGGTCATACAGAGGGAGCCAAGTCACAGACAATTGGATTTTTTTATTTAATTTCAGTCCAAAAATCCAGTTGTGTGTCTCCTCTTGGCTTCAGACAGGCTGATGCCACACAGCAGATCACTAACAGTCACCTGTGTGCAGTTTACAGTTGGAAAGCTTCAGAGCATCATGTGGAAGCCTCTCAGTTACAGTAATGTGAGTAAATGTAATTAGTTCCTTCAGCTTTAGTTCAGGAGTCAAACATCACTGATACATAAATTCATGAGTCATAATAGATCCAATTATAAAGCTAAGATTTGCATTTCATTATCTTCTTTCAATATTATATTATGGCTTAAAACTTGGTATAAAGTGTATAAAGAGGCTGTTTTATGTAATGAGGAGGTTTATTCTGTGCAGATTTGGATCTGAACCTTAATTCAACGGATGGTAATTCTCCCTCTTTAATGTTCTCACTGGAGGCTTTAGGTCCAATAAGCTCGTTTCTTTCTCTTCATTCACGTTATCTTCGCCGCCGGTGACATCTGGAGATAATGAACTTTAATTTCTGTCAGCCTGCGAAAAAACTTTATCACAGGATTCGCTTTAAATATTTTATTTTCAACACAACTTTCAAATTATTAAAGAAGAGCTCGTCGGCTGATATCTCGCTAAACCAATATTTCTCTCACTGTCAGAGCGTAACGTTCTGTCCTCCGGGAGCGGGCGGCGGCTCGGTCTGATGAAACGTACTCACTGTACTGAAGTACAAGTTTGAGGTACTTGTACTTGCTACTTTGTACTTATACTATACTACATTTTAGGGAAATATTGTACTTTTTACTCCATTACATTTATTTCACAGCTATAGTTACTAGTTACTTTTCAGATCAATATTTTATATTTAAAACATTTGATCATCTTTATAAAATAACTATAAAATAGCATTGTTATAGATTAGACTACCCAAAAGTATAGCTAAATTGTTAAGATTAGCTTCACGTTGACAACTTTAAAATGCTGCTTACATGTACATGTATGTCAATAAATCAGTATTAATATTCCAATAATTTATGAAAAATATAACTCTCTAAATGGGGACAGTTTGCATAATGAGTACGTTTACTTTGATACTCTAAGTACATTTTGCTGCCAATACTTATGTACTTTTACTGAAGTAAGATTTTGAATGCAGGACTTTTACTTGTAATGGAGTATCTTTACATTGTTGTATTGATACTTTTACTGCAGTAAAACATCTCAGTACTTCTTCACCTCTGCCTCTGACCCCACACTGCTTTTCATCTTGTTTCCAGACCTTTCATGATATTTTTAGTCAAATCATCTCACTGCATTGGCAGCATCTGCTGGTTTCAGTAAATTTCAGTGGATTCATGCCAATATGACTCCTTTCAAGAAATCATCATAAAACAATGAAGAAAATCTGGAAACAAGAAACTTTCTTGCTCTTGCTACTCTCTCTCTCCACCTGCACGTAAAACAAACAGCTGGATGCAACAAGTTCACTCCTCTGGAGGTTGTTGAAAGGCATTCTGGGAAACGTAGTAAACCACTAACTGCAGCAGAAGAAGAGGCAGGTTGAGGGAAAGTGGGCTCAGCAGAACAGGAAAACTGTTCATCACTAAATAATTGCTGGACATCAGACTGAAGATATTTAACAGTGAAGAGGATCAGTTTAAAGGAATAGTTCACCCAAAAATGTAAATCCTGTCATCCTCTCCTCCCCCTCATGCCAAATGAAACTCAGGTGAAGTTTGTTAGTCCATATAACACACAGGGAGGCTGCAGCACAGCTTGGTAGCAGCCTTCTCCAAAACAACTGAAGTCAATGGGGACCTGTTCTTTAGAGCTCCAAAACAAAAACAGACAAACAATCACACTGTGAATAGAAAGACCTAGACACCATTATTTGTTGCAGATCAATCAGCTGTAGTTCAGATTTGCACTAAATGATGGTGTAAATATACTGTAGGTCTTTGTGGAACTCTGAAGAACTGGTCCCCACTGACTTCAGTTGTTTTGGAGAAGGCTGCTATGGAGTTGTGCTGCAGCCTCCCTGTGTGTTATATGGACAAACTTCACCTGAGTTTCAACTGGCTATCAAACTATTCCTTTAACTTTAAGACAAATTATGAGATTCAAAACCCAACAGTTCCTCAGTCTTGTTTCCACCATTTGACAAATTTCAGTAAATTCACATCATTTCATGCAGCTTTTCTCGTATCGGCGGCTGTAATGTGTCTGCTGCTGATCGATCGATCGATCGATCGATCAGTCTGAGGAAACATGATCACAAAACTCTGCATCGTTTTTTCAGAGGAAACTGAAAACTTTGTGAAACTGCATGTAACTGATAACCTGCTGGGCTCATTAAGCTGCGGCTGACTTGTTGTTCATTTGTTGGTGGAATTGTGCCGAGTCAGCATGAGTAAGGTTTAATTAATAAGCAGAGCAAGTCTCCCATTCGCTGTAGCTGACTGTTTGTTCAGCTGCTTTTCTTTCTCTGCATTTAAGTGCGAAACAGTTATTCTTATTCTTATCATTATGAAAACAGTGACTCAGCTCTGCAATATTTAAAATGGAAAGCAATCTGAGAAACGTTTCAGAACATTAGAAAGCTCCTTCCCTGAGTATTTAAAACAATATTCCACTTAGTTTCAACATGGAGTTATTTATTTGAAAACCAGAATATAATCTACTGACCAGGATCAGATCAGCTGGACCAGTTTGTAGTGTTCAGATTTTTTCTTCCCATTCATTTGAATGGAAACTGACATTGAACACGTTGGTGAACGTTGTGTTTTAGACAATAAAGCAGCAACTGGTCCGTCCTCATCCTGCATTTCTGTTCTTGGTTTACACTAAAATTAGCTACAACGCTACAAACTGGTCCAACTGATCTGATCCTGGTGAGGAGATTATATTCTGCTTTTGACATAAATAACTCC
Organism: Centroberyx affinis; assembly: GCF_046629955.1. NCBI lineage: Eukaryota > Metazoa > Chordata > Actinopteri > Beryciformes > Berycidae > Centroberyx > Centroberyx affinis. Next base: position 217,862 of record NW_027280829.1, read on the forward strand.
ATGTTAAAACTAAGTGAAGTGTTGCTTTAATCCAGGGGCCGGTTGCATAAAGATAGACCTGGTCTTAGACTTAAATGTGACTTTAAGTCAAACTTGCTATAGACATTTATATTTACCTGTTCCTACTACTTTGATTGTTGTAGATCTCTAACAGTTTGTTTCTCTCTCTATAGACTCTCTCTCTTCTTCAGGCTCTTTCCAAAAACCAAAGATTTGCCATCTTGTCTGAAACAGCTTCAATATTTAAACTTCCCACTCTGACAGTTAGGCCGACTCGTTGCCATAACAACAAATTTAAGATTAGCCGGGGGGGAGGTGGCTAACTCTCCTACCTAAAAATAAGTCAGTCGTAATATTTAAGTAACAGACAGTCTTAATTAGCCGAGTCCAACCTGAGAATCTAAGACCAGTCTAAGGCTCAGACCGGTCTTAAACAGCTTCATGCAGCTGGTCCCAGGTGTTTAGTCAGATTACAGATCGCAGCGTCGGAGATCTTTTGGACGCCGGCGGGTCGATCGGCCTCGGGGCGGGAAGGTTCATTTCCCTCGCTCCCCTCTGCGCGGCGGCCAGGCAGTTTAATATCTATTACCGAGCTGATGAAACGCCTCTGACGCCGCGGGGCCGCGGGGCTCGGCCGTTCGGCGGCGAGGCGGAAGCCCAAAGTGCCGGCCTGACCCCGGACGGAGCGCCGATTAGCATAATCGCATTTCAAACCGGTCAGGACCGCAGCAGGAGGGGAGCGATCAAACGGTCAAATGAGCCGCAGAGCGTCTACAGGCTCCGGGGTTTCATCAGGGATTCAGAAGGAGCCGGACGCCGCATCGATATGAGGCGGCGTTTTCCCCCAGATGACGGGATTCATCCGCTGCTCCGGCGCGAGGCGGCAGGGATCGGGTCGTGTTGGACGGCGGCCTCAGGAGGCAAAGGAGAAACACATCAGCAGAAACACGGCGAGGGAGGAGGAGGCCGTCCTTGAGGAGAAATGTCATATTGACACGTAGCTGAAATATGTTCCTATTATCTCTGGATTTACCGCTCTGACAGAATTCTGAGATCATTTCATGCATAAAATCTCCTTCAGGACGATGGAACAGGCGGCCGGCCGGCCGGGCGGGACGCCGCGCCGCAGCCGGTGATAAATCTGTGGTTTCTGTGGATCTGTTTCCCCGTTCGGCCGCAGCTTCCTCCCCGTCGCTGCGGTGAAGCCGAGTGTCTAAACGAGGCCATATCTCCACGGTGACGCCGGTATCCTAGCAGCTGCGGCAGGCGGCGTTTGTTGGCACGGTAACAGAACTGAAGCTTAGAGACAGAACAGGCTTCTCAGCTGTCTGGAAACAAGGTCGGCCGGCTCAGCAGAGCGTTCGTCTCTTTCAGAAATAAAAGCCTTAAACATCAGATTCAATCGCCTCAGAACTGCGCATCACATTTGAGTGTTTGTGAATTAATTATGCAGATTTGTTCCCAGTGTTGTGTGTTGGCTCAGTGGGAGGGTTGAGTACACCTGCATTTAGCCCCTCTTGTGCTCGGGGGGTCCCATTACAGCGTGACACAGCTGTTAGCATCGCACAATCAGCAGCATCTGAGAGATCCATTTGGCTGAATTTAGCAGAAGTGCTCCCCCAATTTGATTTATGCAAATGAGCGATGCGCCTCTGAAAAGACGGAGCTTTCAGCCGGTCGAGAGCCAGGCAGGAGTCAACGTGCTTCGTCTTGTGGTTTCCTCTAATTAAGAGTTCAGATCCTCTGGTGTATGTGGGAGGCCAAAAGCTAATTTCTGCTCTTAGAACGTTTAATAAAGAAGAGAATATTCATGGGATTTCTGTCTCTGCTCAGCAGCAACAACACAAACACACACAAAAGGCAAATAAAAATAGATTTTTATTTAACGATACAGCCGTGGTTTTCTTCCGTTACACTTGAAACTAATCTAATTCACATTCTATCCTCAAGAGCACTTAGAGAGTTTGAAACATGGAGGACAAGAGAGTACAAACTGACCTGCAGAGGCTTAAAGGGGAATTCCACTCCACTTATCAGTTTGTATATGGTTTTCTAAGGTTTTCATTAGAACGATCTAATCGGTATCTGTGGACAGTCAGACTACATGAAACCACATTGCTGATGGGCGGGGCTTATGATGGCTTTTCCACGCCGACAAACACAAAAAGAGGCGAGTGAGGTCGACATCAAACATTTCTCTGACTGCAGAAAATGAACGGACGTCCTCCTCTGTCTGTGTTTCTACTGCAAAACTACAATCTGACCCGTCAACAGGTATTACAGTCAGAGCTGCTCCATAGAGAACTGAGGTAAATGGATTTTTTGGTGATGAGGTTGAGAACTGACAACACTAGAGCAGAATAAAGCTGATTGGGTGTAAAAACCTGAAGACGTCACAGTCTGAGTCTGGCTGTCTGTTTCTCTTCAGGAGGGAGCTGCTCCTGTTCACTGACATGGACTGAAGACATGTGGGACTTACAGTGAGACTGGATGTGGTTCCTGTTTAAAGGAGCAGCGCTGGGCGAGTCCAGATGACTGAGTTCACACGGAGCAGCATGGTGACCCGGGCCGCTCCACTGTGGACCGGCTGAGGAAACGGAGAAGTTGGCTCCAGCCGTTCAAAGCTTCAGTTTTCTACAACTTTGATTTGAAAGACGACAGGAAGAAACGAATCAGAAACAAAGCTTGGAGAACAGCTGATCCACTGTTGGGTCGATGGGAAGATCTGAAGTTTTTTTTTTTCCTGTTTACTTTCAGTTAATGCTGCCTAGTTAGCACTTGCAAGCTAGCTATGTTTATGTTTGTTTTAAAAAAAATGTTTTCTGTCAATCAGTGCTACCTAATCAGCACTTGCCAACCTGACAGGCAAGACCAGAGCAGCAAAAAACATTTGCCTGTTCAAAATGTTGTATCTGCAGACCAGAGCATCTGGCCCCGCCCACAGAGCATCTGGCCCCGCCCACAGAGCTTCTGGCCCTGCCCACAGAGCATCTGACCCCGCCCACAGAACCTATGGTCCCGCCCACAGAACCTATGGTCCCGCCCACAACCAGTCAGAATAGAGCGGCACGTTGACCAAGCTGCTCTCAGTGTGAACTCAGTGTGGCAGTCTGGGACACAAAACAACCGACACAACCGACACACTGCAGTCCACAGAACACAACTGACCGGACTGAACCACAGACCCACACAGGAGTTTCTTCTCTCTGAACTCATGAATCAATTTAGAGGAAATAATGTCACCACAGAGTGTGTGTGTACAAGTGTGTATGTGTGTGTGTATTTGAACAACAGTGTACAAGTTTGTCTTGTCACTGCAAATGGGTCATTTTAAGGGAACATGACATTACAGGAGTGTGTGTGTGTGTGTGTGTGTGTGTGTGTGTGTGTGTGTGTGTGTGTGTGTGTCTTCATCCCTCCTCTTCCTCGGCGTGGAGCGGTCCTCGGTTCGGGGGGAGGGACGGTCTGATTCGCTGCCAGCGATTGGGCGGCCAGATGATGTGCGAGGCTCGACCGTGAAGCAGCCCCACTGACACCTGGGAAAAAAGGAGTGACATCATCAGTGTTGGTGTTAACAAGGCACAGTCATGTTATTACGAGTAGAGTAACGAATGAAAGTATTAACATTACAGTTACCAATCAAACAAAATAAGCTGCTGTTTCTGTTATCAGCCTCTAAAATATCAGACTGAATTTGAATTATTGAAAAACTGGTTATCCTGATCCGTTTGTTTTCCTCATAATTATTGTTCTTCCTCAAACTGAACTGATTTGATGAGAAATGGTAGAAAAGTTTCCCCTGGACTTTGATCTTCTCCAGTTAAAGGACGACAGGAACAAGAAACTGACCGATCTGACTTTAGAAGAAGAGAGGAGGAGGAACGGAGGAGAAATAGAATGAGAGAAGTAACAATCTTTTATTATTAATAAAGTAATATTACTTTTGAAACGAGCGAAGAGGATTTTGTAGTGAGTCATAAGAATAAAGACTAGATATAGTGAAAAGCATCTAATTGCAGAAACGCTCCTTTGGGAGGATTTCAAACCGTCAGACTCTGTCAGACTCTGTCAGACTCTGTCAGACTCTCAGACTCTCAGACTCTGTCAGACTCTGTCAGACTCTGTCAGACTCTCTCAGACTCTGTCAGACTCTCAGACTCTCAGACTCTCTCAGACTCTGTCAGACTCTCAGACTCTCAGACTCTGTCAGACTGTCAGACTTCCAGCATCGACACCGGAGCTGATTAAAACAGGCGAGCGGATGCCGGAGATCTGGCCGCTCGCCACCGTCTGACATCGTCCGCTCTGCGTCAATTAAGCTGGTTTGCATAAGGTCAGACCAGACACACACACACACACACACACACACACACACACACACACACACACACACACACACACACACACAGACACACACACACAGGCAAATGTCAAATGCTTTTAATGACTGCTGTTATCTTTGAAAAGCCGGAGTCTGCTTTAACAAACAAGCTGCTCATCTTCAGAGGAACCTTTAGAAAACCAGTCTGGAGGCTGTAGAGAGAGCTGGAGGTGTGGGGTTCAACTCCCAGGCTGCAGACAGGTAGAGGTGTTGGGTTTGACTCCAGGCTGCAGACAGGTGGAGGTGTTGGGTTCGACTCCAGGCTGCAGACAGGTGGAGGTGTTGGGTTCGACTCCAGGCTGGAGGTGTTGGGTTTGACTCCAGGCTGCAGACAGGTGGAGGTGTTGGGTTTGACTCCAGGCTGCAGACAGGTGGAGGTGTTGGGTTCGACTCCAGGCTGGAGGTGTTGGGTTTGACTCCAGGCTGCAGACAGGTGGAGGTGTTGGGTTCGACTCCCAGGCTGGAGGTGTTGGGTTCGACTCCCAGGCTGGAGGTGTTGGGTTCGACTCCCAGGCTGCAGACAGGTGGAGGTGTTGGGTTTGACTCCAGGCTACAGACAGGTGGAGGTGTTGGGTTTGATACCAGGCTGGAGGTGTTGGGTTTGACTCCAGGCTACAGACAGGTGGAGGTGTTGGGTTCGACTCCCAGGCTGGAGGTGTTGGGTTCGACTCCAGGCTGCAGACAGGTGGAGGTGTTGGGTTCGACTCCCAGGCTGCAGACAGGTGGAGGTGTTGGGTTCGACTCCAGGCAGCAGACAGGTGGAGGTGTTGGGTTTGATACCAGGCTGGAGGTGTTGGGTTTGACTCCAGGCTGCAGACAGGTGGAGGTGTTGGGTTCAACTCCCAGGCTGGAGGTGTTGGGTTCGACTCCAGGCTGCAGACAGGTGGAGGTGTTGGGTTCGACTCCCAGGCTGGAGGTGTTGGGTTCGACTCCCAGGCTGGAGGTGTTGGGTTTGACTCCAGGCTGCAGACAGGTGGAGGTGTTGGGTTCGACTCCCAGGCTGGAGGTGTTGGGTTCGACTCCCAGGCTGGAGGTGTTGGGTTTGACTCCAGGCTGCAGACAGGTGGAGGTGTTGGGTTCGACTCCCAGGCTGGAGGTGTTGGGTTCGACTCCCAGGCTGGAGGTGTTGGGTTCGACTCCCAGGCTGCAGACAGGTGGAGGTGTTGGGTTTGATACCAGGCTGGAGGTGTTGGGTTCGACTCCCAGGCTGCAGACAGGTGGAGGTGTTGGGTTTGATACCAGGCTGGAGGTGTTGGGTTCGACTCCCAGGCTGGAGGTGTTGGGTTCGACTCCAGGCTGCAGACAGGTGGAGGTGTTGGGTTTGATACCAGGCTGGAGGTGTTGGGTTTGACTCCAGGCTACAGACAGGTGGAGGTGTTGGGTTTGATACCAGGCTGGAGGTGTTGGGTTTGACTCCAGGCTACAGACAGGTGGAGGTGTTGGGTTCGACTCCCAGGCTGGAGGTGTTGGGTTCGACTCCAGGCTGCAGACAGGTGGAGGTGTTGGGTTCAACTCCCAGGCTGGAGGTGTTGGGTTCAACTCCAGGCTGCAGACAGGTGGAGGTGTTGGGTTCAACTCCAGGCTGCAGACAGGTGGACGTGTTGGGTTCGACTCCCAGGCTGGAGGTGTTGGGTTCGACTCCCAGGCTGGAGGTGTTGGGTTCGACTCCAGGCTGCAGACAGGTGGAGGTGTTGGGTTTGACACCAGGCTGGAGGTGTTGGGTTTGACTCCAGGCTACAGACAGGTGGAGGTGTTGGGTTTGATACCAGGCTGGAGGTGTTGGGTTTGACTCCAGGCTACAGACAGGTGGAGGTGTTGGGTTCGACTCCCAGGCTGGAGGTGTTGGGTTCGACTCCAGGCTGCAGACAGGTGGAGGTGTTGGGTTCAACTCCCAGGCTGGAGGTGTTGGGTTCGACTCCAGGCTGCAGACAGGTGGAGGTGTTGGGTTAGACTCCCAGGCTGCAGACAGGTGGAGGTGTTGGGTTCGACTCCCAGGCTGGAGGTGTTGGGTTCGACTCCAGGCTGCAGACAGGTGGAGGTGTTGGGTTCGACTCCCAGGCTGGAGGTGTTGGGTTCAACTCCAGGCTGCAGACAGGTGGAGGTGTTGGGTTTGATACCAGGCTACAGACAGGTGGAGGTGTTGGGTTCGACTCCCAGGCTGGAGGTGTTGGGTTCGACTCCAGGCTGCAGACAGGTGGAGGTGTTGGGTTCGATTCCCAGGCTGCAGACAGGTGGAGGTGTTGGGTTCGACTCCAGGCTACAGACAGGTGGAGGTGTTGGGTTTAACTCCCAGGCTGGAGGTGTTGGGTTCGACTCCAGGCTGCAGACAGGTGCAGGTGTTGGGTTCGACTCCAGGCTGCAGACAGGTGGAGGTGTTGGGTTCGACTCCAGGCTGCAGACAGGTGGAGGTGTTGGGTTCGACTCCAGGCTGCAGACAGGTGGAGGTTTTGGGTTCGACTCCAGGCTGCAGACAGGTGGAGGTGTTGGGTTCGACTCCAGGCAGCAGACAGGTGGAGGTGTTGGGTTCGACTCCAGGCTGCAGACAGGTGGAGGTGTTGGGTTCGACTCCAGGCAGCAGACAGGTGGAGGTGTTGGGTTCGACTCCAGGCTGCAGACAGGTGGAGGTGTTGGGTTCGACTCCAGGCAGCAGACAGGTGGAGGTGTTGGGTTCGACTCCAGGCTGCAGACAGGTGGAGGTGTTGGGTTCGACTCCAGGCAGCAGACAGGTGGAGGTGTTGGGTTCGACTCCAGGCTGTAGACAGGTGGAGGTGTTGGGTTCGACTCCCAGGCTTCAGACAGGTGGAGGTGTTGGGTTCGGAGCCGGAGCGCTGGCTGCAGAAGAACTCCTCCACCTCCACAGCAGCAGCCGGTAAGAGCAGCAGGTCAAGATCCAGTTTAATAAAATGAAAGAAGAAAAGAGCAGAATAATATTCATCCAGCTGAAGTGGAGCAGCGGGGCGGAGGGTTGTTATCCACTGAGGAGGGCAGCGGGAAATCAAATAAAAAAAATCAAAACAAATTTTATTTATTTAGCACTTTTCATACTACAGTGTAACCCACAGAGCTTTAGAGACCTGGTTAAAAACTGCTCAGGCCATGAAAACACAGACAACAGGAACAAGACAATCAACACAAGAGAAGAGAGTTAATGTTTATATTTTAAAAAGACATTGCTGACGAAACTCATTCAAAAATAGAGACAAACAGTCATAATGGTGTGATATTCCCTCTTATGGAGCTTGTGATGGAAGATTGATATATGATATGAATTCAAGTGGACTTCAATGTTATTTTGAGTCATCCTCAAATGGATTTGGAAGTCGATGGAATTAAATAAATAAAAAACGCAAATTATTTTAACATTTTTTTCCTTTGCCTTGAACAGTAATCGGACATTCCTCTCTCGTCTGAACCTGCTGAAGCAGAGCAACAGTCCGACCTTTCTGAACCGGAAGTGTGGAGAAACCTTCTGTCCAAGGTTCCTTGGTTTGTTCACTCCTGGGTTCCTTGGTCCGTTGGTTTCTTGGTTCTGTAGTTCTTTCCTTGGTTAGAGTTAGGGTTGGTTCATTTGTTCCTTGGTTGTTTAGTTCCTTAGTCTTAGGTCCTTGGTTCCTTCATTTGTTCCATGGTTCCCTGGTTTGTTCCTTGATTCTTTGGTCCATTCGTTTCTTGGTTCTTTGATGCATTTGTTCCTTGGTTCCTTAGCTCCTTCTTTGGTTCCTTGGTCCCTTGGATTTTTCATTGCTTGGTTCCTTAGTTCCTTGGTTAGATCCTTGGTTCCTTGGTTTGTTCCTTCCTTGGTTCCTTTGTTCCTTTGCTTGTTTGTTTCCTCCTTCCTTCTGTTCTTCCTTCATTCTTTCCTGTATTTTCTTCCAAAACAGACTAAAGGCTGTAAAGTGAGTTTTAAAGCCAGAAATCCCAGCAGCTGTAGAAATGTTTGAGTCGTTGGTATTGATCAGCAACTCTCTGAACCCCACTGATAGATTATGGTCATTTGGTGCTTTGGCGCAGTAAAAATCTTATTTATTGCCCCTTTAAACACTTTCATAAGCCATATCTCCCACATTGTAAGATCGATTGACATGAAGTTTGGTATCCAGCTCTCCTCTCCTGTAGAACCATCGCTCTACTGTACGGTGTTCTGCATTTTCCTCCAGTCCAAATCTTTCACCACATTGAATTTCTTGAAAAAGTTTTCACTTATCAACATGAAACTTGGTACACAGCCTCAAGAGACTGATGCACACCCACACTGCATGTACTGTATACACACTGTATTAAGGGACGGGAGTTATTGCTGCTTGTTTGTGATTATTTCTGTTTGGCCCAAAGGCTGAATGCATCATTCGTGGGAGCTGACATGTTTGTTATTGCCTTGTTTCTTAAGTCTTTTTCCACCAAAAGACACGGTGGTGGGCGGTGACGAGCACTGCCAGAGCAATTTTAAAAGAATATTTTATTGAAAAGAGATCTGTGAGGAGGATTGGATGTATCCTGAGTGCAGCAGGATACATCCAAGTGAGGTTGAAGTGTTTGCTGTATGACTGTTTGCTGGTGAGCAAGGCAGCATTAAACTGTCAGGTTCCAGTATGTATTATTTATTTAGTTATGGTTTATTGATAGGGACAGATACAGTATACATAGACAAACTGAGAACAGCTATCCGATGCAAGTATCATCGTGTTTATAGCGGATGCTAATTTGCACCCGTCCCTAGAAGGGCTTTTGTGAGAATCAGAGATTAAAACAGTGAGGTAAAAAGAAGGTAAACCGAGTACAGCAAGATACAATAGAGCACAAGGTAAAAAAAAAAGAAAAAAGGAAAGAAAGAAGGAAGGAGGAAGAAAAAGGTAAACTGAGTACAACAAGATACCATAAAACACATTTAGTAGTAAGATAACTGCAGAAAACTAGACATGAGTCCAAGTTTGTTGCTGAGTGAACCAGGAGGATTTGGTAACTCTCTAAAGCGGTTTGAAGTCTGCAGCAGATTTCAGGTGATCAGGCAGCGAGTTCCAGGACTTTGCTCCTTTCACAGAAAAAGCTGTCTGAGCAAAAGAGGTTTTGCAGAGTGAAACTTTACAGTTCCACCTTGAAGCTGCTCTGGTGGATCTGCTGCAGCTCTGCAGTCTCTTCATGTATTTACAGACAGGCTGAGGAGGAAGTCCATTTAAACACAAGCTTTACATAATGAACATCAATAACGTTTGCAAAACTTAAAATCTTGTATTTACTTAGAATGCGGCAATGATGGAACCTTATTTGCTTTTTTCTAAGATTTTCAAGGCCTGATTGTACAGACAGTCTGTGGATTTAATTACTGACTGGCTGGCCTGGGATCAGGTACTATGTAGTCTGACATGACGTTTTGTCCCAAACAGAGAGAGAGAGAAAAGAAAGAGAGCGGCTCGTATCGCCCGGAGAGACGCTGGCTCAGCTTCAGCCATTCAGCAACAATAAAGACATAAATGTGATCCAGAGAAGAGATGATGGAGATTTCTGTTAGGAGGGATGGAAGCTGACAGCCGACCACATGATGTCTACTGGGAGAACGACAGAGAGAGAGAGAGACAGAGAGAGAGAGGGAGAGAGAGATAGAGAGAGAGAGAGAGAGAGAGAGAGAGGGAGAGACAGAGAGGGAGACAGAGAGACACACAGAGAGAGAGAGACAGACAGAGAGAGAGAGAGAGAGAGAGAGACAGGGAGAGGGGGGACAGACAGAGAGAGAGAGAGACAAAGAGAGACAGAGAGAGAGGGAGACAGAGAGACACAGAGAGAGAGAGAGAGAGAGAGAGAGAGAGAGAGAGACAGACAGAGAGAGAGAGACAGAGAGAGAGAGAGAGAGAGAGAGAGAGAGAGAGAGAGACCGAGGGAGAGAGAGAGACAGAGAGAGAGAGGGAGAGAGAGAGACAGAGAGAGAGATACAGGGAGAGAGAGAGAGTGAGACCGAGGGAGAGAGAGAGATACAGGGAGAGAGAGAGTGAGAGAGACAGAGAGAGAGATACAGGGAGAGAGAGAGAGACAGAGAGAGAGAGACAGACAGACAGGTTTGTCAGGTTTAATGACAGAGTAAAGTTCAGCTGTGGAGACGATCTTGCTGAGCGTCCAATCATCATCAGTTTCCTGGTCGCACAGTTCTGGAGGAGATGAAGGACTGAAGCTGATTGGCTCATCATGTGTTTCACAGTCTGAACACGGTTAGGGGTTCAATTCCCTGTGCAGCTCTACAGGAGAGCAAGGCACTGCTGGGGTTGGAGGTCAAGTCCCACGACACCACGACTCCAATTTAGGTGATTTCCATGTTTCAGCCTCAGCTGACTGCAGGTCAGTACGGGTCAAAAGGTTCTTTCATCAGACTGCAGAGGTGGAGACTCGAGTCACATGACAATTTCAATAGCTTGAGACTTGACTTGCTGCATGAAGAGAAGACTTGAGAGCTATGTTAAGTAATGTTAAGTGTTGAACAGGAAAATCATGGATTTTTGCTGCTCTGGTTTTGCCTTTCATCAGGTTACATCGCAAAGGTGGGAACTAGAGTCACATGATTTGGACTTGAGTCAGACTGGAGTCACAGTTGTAATTTCTTGAGACTTGACTTGACTTGGGTTCTGGTGACTTGGGACTTGACTCTGACTTGTACTCTGATGACTTGAAAAGGTTTCTAAAGTCTTGACTTGAGATCTTGTGTTTGTGTAAATGACTTAGATTGAAAGTGATGAGATTTGTTCCAGCAGACGACTGAATTGTAAACTAAATTCTGTTTGAGACTTCACATTAATGACTTGGACTTGACTTGAGACTTGACTTGGGACTCGAGCAGAGTTGACTCGGTCACATCTCTGTTAAACTGTTTCTAAACCGTCTGAATAAACTCTTCAACACATGGCGGTCAAGCTGAACACAAGGCTGCTCTCTTTGTTACGAAAAGAAGTTGACATGTTGGAGATGCATTTTCTACTAATCGAGTGAAACAGGAGGCAGAACTCATGACTAGAAACAGAAAGTAGTTTGATGGTGGAAAGTTTGGGTGTGGAGGTTCAAGTCCCAACTCATGACAAGTTTTCATTTATTGAACCATGAAGCTGACCTGAAGCTCACCAGAAGCTCACCTGAAGCTCACCTGAAGCTGACCTGAAGCTGACCTGAAGCTGACCTGAAGCTGACCTGAAGCTGACCTGAAGCTCACCTGAAGCTGACCTGAAGCTGACCTGAAGCTGACCTGAAGCTCACCTGAAGCTGACCTGAAGCTCACCTGAAGCTGACCTGAAGCTGACCTGAAGCTGACCTGAAGCTGACCTGAAGCTCACCTGAAGCTGACCTGAAGCTCACCTGAAGCTGACCTGAAGCTGACCTGAAGCTGACCTGAAGCTGACCTGAAGCTGACCTGAAGCTCACCTGAAGTTCACCTGAAGCTGACCTGAAGCTGACCTGAAGCTCACCTGAAGCTCACCTGAAGCTGACCTGAAGCTGACCTGAAGCTGACCTGAAGCTCACCTGAAGCTCACTTGAAGCTCACCTGAAGCTCACCTGAAGCAAACTGTTTCAGCTGCTGAACTCTGCTGTACAAATGATCAGAAGTAGTAGAAATACACAAATTCCCTTGGTACGGGACGCTCGGTACGGGACGCTCGGTACGGGACGCTCGGTACGGGACGCTGATGTCTTTCTGCCTCGGAAGAAACCGAACGCAGTGTTTATGAAATCTTTATATTTTAAGTAGAAACAAAAACCACAGAGTCTGTCAGGACCGAAACACGTCACATTCACCGTTTATATTCTGTTCATGGACGAAAACAACAAAACAACACACACTCATCCTGTAAAGAGCCATGTCACACACACACACACACACACACACACACACACACACACACACACACACACGCAAACACACAGAGTCTGAAACTTCAGCTGCCTCCAGAATAAATCCTGGCACCGGACAGGGGGGTTATGGGTAAAACCTGGCTCAACATAAGATTGGATTTTGAGTTTTTGAGAGAAATCATTATTTCTGGTCTGTAGCAGGTCGGTCACCATGGTAACAGCATCATGCCTGGGGCTGCACTTTCCTGATTAATAATAATTTTGAATATGGTATCCAGCTATGTTTATTGAACTGTCATTAATTCACAGTTTGGTATGTGCACATGCTCGTGTAATTATGTCGTTATTAATTTACAGTTTGGTCTGTAGCGCTCTGTCTGTCTGAGAGTGTTTCATCTTCTAAAATAGATGATCTTTGAGCGGCCGCCCAGTGAGAGGCTCTGTGTGTTTTGTTTGTAATGAATTATCTATTTTGTCAGTGCAGACTGTTGCATTGTGGGTAGCGGCGGGGGAACGCACCGGGCCGAAGCTGTTGCTGTCCAGACTGTGACCGTGATGATCGCCCTCGATCCAGAAGTGACCGTCTGGAACCCGAACAAACCGGTTCTTATAACCCAGAGTCCTGCAGAGAGAAGACACACACTTCACTTTGCTGTTGGATCCAGGAGCCTCAGTGAGGAAAGAACATCATGTTTAATCAAACTTGTCGTTTTGATCTATGAAAGTTAACTAACATTATACCATGGTCTGGGTGAATACTCTCAGTGCGCGTAGCATCCTACGTAGCATCAGCCTGTATCTGAAATGAGTAACCATAGCAACAGGGACGCAGTCACAGCCTCTGTTTATAATTTGTATGTTCGTGGAAAATATTGATTTGGGGACAATGACATGGCTGATAGCTAGCTAGTCTTGTTGTCAAACATACTGTCAAATTATATTTCCTGTTTGTTATTGACTCTGAATGTTGCTGCATAACGAGACGAGAAGAGAAGCTCAGATCATCGCTTTCATTTCATTTCATTATCGTTCATCATCAGCTGCTACATCACCTTTTAGGTGTGTGTGTGTGTGTGTGTGTGTGTGTGTGTGTGGGGGGTGTTAGGTTAGATGGGGGGGGGGGGGGGGGGGGGTCTCCTTCAGTCAAGCCGTCATGTTTATGAGCAGAAGGTCGGACGCCTCCATCTTCCCTCCAGACGTTATGAGCCGCTCAGAAAGATTTATCACCAACAGAGTTACAACCTTACTGTCTGCCTGCCTGTCTGCCTGTCTGTCTGTCTGTCTGCCTGCCTGTCTGTCTGCCTGTCTGCCTGTCTGTCTGTCTCTGCCTGTCTGTCTGCCTGCCTGCCTGCCTGTCTGCCTGTCTCTGCCTGTCTGTCTGCCTGTCTGTCTGCCTGTCTGTCTGCCTGCCTGCCTGCCTGCCTGTCTGTCTGTCTCTCTGTCTGCCTGTCTCTCTGTCTGTCTGTCTGCCTGTCTGTCTGCCTGTCTGTCTCTCTCTCTGTCTGTCTGTCTGCCTGCCTGTCTGTCTCTCTCTCTGTCTGTCTGTCTGTCTGTCTGTCTGTCTCTGCCTGTCTGTCTCTCTCTCTGTCTGTCTGTCTGTCTGTCTGTCTGCCTGTCTGTCTCTCTCTCTGTCTGTCTGTCTGTCTGCCTGCCTGCCTGTCTGTCTCTCTCTCTGTCTGTCTCTCTGCCTGTCTGTCTGCCTGTCTGTCTCTCTCTCTGTCTCTCTGCCTCACATACAGAAATATTGATTTGGACGCAGCAGCTGAATTTATTGACTCACAAAAAACAAGTTGGAGCGTTTTGCAGGAATCAAAAGGTTGGAGAGAAAATGACACCGACTCTCTGCTGGACTGTAAAATCTTTACTGGATAAACTTTATTTAACCTTTTCTGTCAGCAGGTCAGTCCTGCTGAGACAGAACAGGAACGGTTAAAGGGAAAACCTCCTGCTCACTCAGGAGTTTCCCTCCTGAGTGATGAAGGTTAGAGGAAGCAGTAACTGGTCCTCTTCACATCGTCATGGCAACAGCTTCCATGCTGACAAACCGCTGCATCACAACTTCCTGTGGCAACTTTCTTTTGGTGACTTATTGACAAACCAGTCCAACAAAGACAACAAAGACAACAAAGACAACAACGACAACAAAACAACAGAATTGCAATGGTTACTAGCACTAGATACATAATGTAATAACGTTATGCAAATGAGGTGATGACTGCCAAGAGATGACATCAGAGGAGAAACTGAAACTTCAGGTGAAGACCTTGCAGTCTTCCTCTAGTTCAGATCAGGAGTTAGAACATGTTGCAGGATGTGGAGCGACTGAAGACCAGAGCCGACAACAGGAAGTTGTGATGCACCTGTTTCTCAGTGTGGAGGCTGTTACCATGACGACGTGGAAAGGGCCTGTTGGCATCGCATCAGTTTGTGGCCTCAGTCAGGAAGCTGAACTCCTGGATCAGTAACAGGTTTCTGTAGACGGGATGTTCATTTACAGACACAACCAGAGCCAGAGGACCCAGAGGAACCAGAGGAGCCAGAAGAACCAGAGGAACCAGAGGAACCAGAGGAGCCAGAGGAGCCAGAGGAACCAGAGGAACCAGAGGAGCCAGAGGAGCCAGAGGAACCAGAGGAGCCAGAGGAGCCAGAGGAGCAAGAGGAGCCAGAAGAACCAGAGGAACCAGAGGAGAAGAGGAACCAGAGGAACCAGAGGAGCCAGAGGAACCAGAGGAGAAGAGGAACCAGAGGAACCAGAGGAACCAGAGGAGCCAGAGGAGCCAGAGGAGAGGAACCAGAGGAGCAAGAGGAGAGGAACCAGAAGAACCAGAGGAACCAGAGGAGCCAGAGGAGCAGGGGGACCAGAGGAGAAGAGGAACCAGAGGAACCAGAAGAACCAGAGGAGCCAGAGGAGAAGAGGAACCAGAGGAGAAGAGGAACCAGAGGAACCAGAGGAGAAGAGGAACCAGAGGAGTCAGAGAAACCAGAGGAACCAGAGGAGCCAGAGGAGCAAGAGGAGAGGAACCAGAAGAACCAGAGGAACCAGAGGAGCCAGAGGAACCAGACGAACCAGAGGAGCCAGAGGAACCAGAGGAGCCAGAGAAACCAGAGGAACCAGAGGAGCCAGAGGAACCAGAGGAGCCAGAGGAACCAGAGGAGAAGGGGAACCAGAGGAACCAGACGAACCAGAGGAGCCAGAGGAACCAGAGGAGAAGAGGAACCAGAGGAACCAGAGGAGCCAGAGGAACCAGAGGAGAAGAGGAACCAGAGGAGCCAGAGGAGCCAGAGGAACCAGAGGAACCAGAGGAACCAGACGAACCAGAGGAGCCAGAGGAACCAGAGGAAAAGAGGAACCAGAGGAACCAGAGGAGAAGAGGAACCAGAGGAACCAGAGGAGAAGAGGAACCAGAGGAACCAGAGGAACCAGAGGAACCAGAGGAGAAGAGGAACCAGAGGAACCAGAGGAGAAGAGGAACCAGAGGAACCAGAGGAACCAGAGGAACCAGAGGAGAAGAGGAACCAGAGGAACCAGAGGAGAAGAGGAACCAGAGGAGCCAGAGAAACCAGAGGAACCAGAGGAGAAGAGGAACCAGAGGAGCCAGAGAAACCAGAGGAACCAGAGGAACCAGAGGAGCCAGAGGAACCAGAGGAGCCAGAGGAACCAGAGGAGAAGGGGAACCAGAGGAACCAGACGAACCAGAGGAGCCAGAGGAACCAGAGGAGAAGAGGAACCAGAGGAACCAGAGGAGCCAGAGGAACCAGAGGAGAAGAGGAACCAGAGGAGCCAGAGGAACCAGAGGAACCAGAGGAACCAGAGGAACCAGAGGAGCCAGAGGAACCAGAGGAACCAGAGGAGCCAGAGGAACCAGAGGAACCAGAGGCTTGTTGTTGTTGATGTTCCTCATTTTCACGTCTTCCTCTGAACTTCCACCAGCAGCTTCCTCTTCCACCACTCCTGACTACTGAAACTATACATTTCTCTCTCCCATAATGCATCACACGCTGTCGGCCATGTTTGATAAATCAAACGTAAACATCCGTCCCGTCTCTGTTTCAGAGCTGAGAAGCTGTGAAGGTTCATCACTCAGTCTGATGTGGAGACAGAAGCCAGTCTGGAGTTTCTTCTGTTTTTATCGTCAGAGCAGCTGAACTGAAACAGGAGACTTGTTTCTATTGGACGGAGAGCGGAGGCGTGTCATGTCCTGAGCCAATCAAACGGCTCCTTTAGAACCACATGGTCTCTGATCTGAAGTTCTCCACACCTCCGTCAGTTTGAGACGGAGGTGTGGAGGAGTGAGAAGAGTCTTCATCCGGCTCAGTGTAAGAGGTTCAGAGGCTGTGTTAAACATTCATACTGCTCCTTACACACACACACACACACACACACACACCACACACACACAACACACACACACACACACACACACACACACACACACCACACACACACACACACACACACACACACACGTGGCTGATGAAAGTTGCAGCAGTTTGAAAGCAGTTTAATGAGGCAGAGGCTGACAGCAACTGACAGCTACAGACTGGAACAGGTACACTGACCTGAGAGTGTGGTGTGTGTGTGTGTGTGTGTGTGTGTGTGTGTGTGTGTGTGTGTGTGTGTGAGTGTGTGTGAGTTTGCTTGTTCTTTTATACATTTTCTTTCATATTTTTTAATGTGTTTGCCTTCTATTGATGTAAAGCACTTTGAGCTGCATGCTGTGTATGAAAGGTGTTATACAAATAAAGGTTATTATTATTATTATTAATTATTAATAATAATAAAATGTAGTGATATAAGTGTGTTTGGAGGTTTTGGTGGTTGGTGATTTTAGATGCCGGAGGTTTTCAGTAGCTGAAGGACAGACTGGAACACCTTGGCCTCTCTAATAACTAAATAATAATTCTCTGTTATAACTGAACCCAGTCTGATGATCAGATCCTGAGCTTCAGTCTCTCCTCTCTGCTGCTGCAGTTTGTTTCCTCATGAGGACGCAGTGTGACCTGCTGCTGCGGGACGTCCAGGGAACAGCATGACTCACACACTGCACCTGTTAGCCACACACACACACACACACACACACACACACACACACACACACACACACACACACACACAGGAAAAACCACTATCTGCTAGTTACATTTAAGACGTTCTTAATGCCAGTTCAAACACAATTTGAGACCAATTTCAACCCAAAATGTATCTTGAAGAGTAAAAATGCGGCAGCAGAGTCACATGGATCTGAGCAGCAGGCTGAGAAAAAGCTTTTTATGACGTCTCTAACTGCATTTAACACTCGAACACAACATTTATTGGTGTTTCAAATAAAACTTGAATTTATAGAACTCTATTAAAGCCAAAGACTTCTTAAGGAACTGCAGGCACCAAACACTCAGGACAGCATGAAGACCGGCCGGGCGATGAAGAGGAGGAAGACCGACTCTGAACCGACCGGATGCTTTCCGGCGGTCCGCAGCAGAGTGTGAGATGAGCAGCTGCTGCTTCCCATGAACCAGAGGAACCAGAGGAACCAGAGGAACCAGAGGAACCAGAGGAGCCAGAGGAACCAGAGGAGCCAGAGGAGCCAGAGGAACCAGAGGAGCCAGAGGAACCAGAGGAACCAGAGGAACCAGAGGAGCCAGAGGAACCAGAGGAACCAGAGGAGCCAGAGGAACCAGAGGAACCAGAGGAGCCAGAGGAACCAGAGGAACCAGAGGAGCCAGAGGAACCAGAGGAACCAGAGGAGCCAGAGGAACCAGAGGAGCCAGAGGAGCCAGAGGAACCAGAGGAACCAGAGGAGCCAGAGGAACCAGAGGAACCAGAGGAGCCAGAGGAACCAGAGGAACCAGAGGAGCCAGAGGAACCAGAGGAGCCAGAGGAACCAGAGGAGCCAGAGGAGCCAGAGGAGCCAACACTTGACAGCCTCTGTGGGCTGTCGGCAGGCTTCAGATCAGAGTTACACATGTTGCATGTTGCAGCGGAGCGGTGAGGAGAAAAGATCTGAGCAGATGAAGAGTGAAGAGCATCCAGCCGCTCAGTGAAGGTTTCAGGTTCGCTCCCAGCTGCTCAGCCAACACAGACACTGAAGACATTCATCTGCTGCCACTGAATATGGATTTAAAATGATTTTACTACAAGCTAAAGTCATTTACAAGCTTCCAACAAAAAAACAGTTCAACAGAACTGTAACCATAGAAACGTAAACAAATCCAGTCAGACTGCCTTCAGCCTCGTACACAACTCATCTGTCAGTCTGATGTGTCTGAACTCTGAACACAGTCTCTCCGCCCGGCGGCTCGTACGGCAGAGAGTGTCCTGAGGGAGGAAGATGGAGGAAGATGGAGGAAGATGGAGGAAGATGGAGGAAGATGGAGGAAGATGGAGCAGCGCCTCGTACACAGTTCAAAGTCTTGTTTGGGTTAGTTTTGGGCTATATTTATTAAAAAAGATCAATTTATTGAAAACATACATTGTTTAGTAGTTGCTATGCCAACCATCAGTTCTGGTTGAAAACAACAGATCTGTCCGCTGCCAACGCAAAGTTTGACATTTTTCAAAGTCTCCGTCTCTCTGAACAGATCTTCTGTCCACAGGGAGGCGCTGTGCTCCTGTCTCTGAGCTGCTCCTCTGACCTCACGGGTTTCTGGTGGAGCCACAGAACCTGCGTAAGAGGCGTAAGCCGCGATCTAAAGTTTGTTTTAATCTGAATAAATAAAGTTAATCTTCCATGTGTGGAACCTCGTTAGCTGAGTGTTTGTCTGCAGTAACGACTTTCTGCCACCAGGTGGAGACTCTTCATCTCAGCAAAAATCAACTAAATGCAGCGAACTTCTTGAAGGAGTGATGTAAATGACAGTCCGCTGTTTCACATCTTTCACATGGACCTCAGGATGCCTTCGTTGGCCAATCAGAATTGAGTAATCAAGCCGTGTAATAAATTGTATTAGTTCAGGGGAACTGATGCGTCTATATAACCTACGCCGCAGCTTACTGCTCCGCTTCAAAACTGTAGCTGAGCGCAGAGCGACACCAGAGCAGAAGAGCTGTGATTGGCCGCTCGGTGGCTCCTCCTCCTGTATGGGACAGATCATCTCCCGATTGTAAACTGAAATATCCACAACATGAGTTTCACTACGACTTCTTCTGTGGTGTCTGCTGTGTGAACAAAGCTCCACACTGCCATCTAGTGTTTGCTGCTGTAGGCTACATCAGAATCAGCAGCAGAACCTAGTGGCCATGTGGTGTAAATGCTCTCGGGAAGCACAGTCACAACTTATCTTATTTTAAATAGATGTTACTGGACTCCCAGTAAATTGTCAGAACTTTAGTTGAGAAATAGTGACACCTGTTGGAGATGTGATAAAGAAACGGGTACATTAATACCTATGTTGTATGAATGTGAGAAAATAAGATATATGTGGAATAAAATTGTA
>NW_027280829.1:242500-250000 GCF_046629955.1 Centroberyx affinis
TCCAGTTCAGATCAGGAACACTGTTCAGATCAGGAATCCAGTTCAGATCAGGTTCCTCCAGTAAAGGATTCTGTTCCAGCAGGTTAGCTTCAGTTCAGCAGCTCAAAGTGTTTTCCTGTGTTCTGGTGCTCAGATGTCCTGACATGGCCGACATGAACCCACTCTAAAGAACAACAACTTGGATAACACTAATCAGAACAAATCAATACTAATCAATTCTTCAAAAACTGTTTCTACTTTTTTCTGGTGGATGTTTTTTTGATGCCTATTTATTCTCTGACGGAAACATCTGCAGTAATTTGTTTTATTTTGACCGACTGCAAAAAACTCCACAGCTCAACTTTCCACTGCCAACAGCCAATCAGATGTCTGCTAACGTGTTTCTCTGCTGATGTGATTTAGTTTCATGAACAACAGGAGAAGCTGATTCCAGTCATTCAAAGCTTCAGTTTCTCTACAACTTTTATTAGAAAGACGACAGGAAGAAACGTTCTGCCAGCAAAGAAGCTTGGAGAACAGCTGATCCATGTTGACTTGTTAAAATGATGTAGAGGTGCAACAAAGTCCACTCTGCTCCAGTCCCAAGTCAGTCCCAAGTCTTGAGGCACAAGTCTCAAGTCAAGTCCCAAGTCTAAATGTAGATTACCAAGTCAAGTCCAAGTCAGGTCCATGTCATTAATGTCAAGTCTCAAGTCTAAATGTAGAACAGCAAGTCAAGTCAGAACAAATCAAGAGTCCAGTATCAATTTAATATCTTAAAGAAAACTAAATATCTAGGACTTTTCAATGCAATATGGTTTTAATAGGATAAAAACTTGGTAAGAGCATCATGAGTTTGATTTCTATAATCAGTTTCAACTTCAATAAATTCAATCATTCCATACAAATTCAGAAAACAGAATTTAAATTCAGTCGTCTGCTGGAACAAATCTCATCACTTTCAATCTAAGTCATTTACACAAACACAAGATCTCAAGTCAAGACTTTAGAAACCTTTTCAAGTCATCAGAGTACAAGTCAGAGTCAAGTCCCAAGTCACCAGAACCCAAGTCAAGTCAAGTCTCAAGAAATTACAACTGTGACTCCAGTCTGACTCAAGTCCAAATCATGTGACTCTAGTTCCCACCTTTGCGATGTAACCTGATGAAAGGCAAAACCAGAGCAGCAAAAATCCATGATTTTCCTGTTCAAAACTTAACATTACTTAACATAGCTGCAGACCAGAGCCTGTAGCCCGGCCTACGTAGCTTCTGATCCCGCCCACACGTCATCTGGCCCCGCCCACACCGCCTCTGACCCCGCCCACACCGCCTCTGACCCCGCCCACATAACTTCTGACCCCGCCCACGCCGCCTCTGACCCCGCCCACATAACTTCTGACCCCACCCACACAGCCTCTGGTCCCGCCCACACATCATCTGGCCCTGCCCACACAGCCTCTGACCCCGCCCACACAGCCTCTGGCCCCGCCCACACAGCCTCTGATCCCACCCACAACCAGTCAGAAAAGAGCAACTCCTCAACAAGTCACTCAGTCTCACACAGTAACTCAGTTTGTGTCTAGTTGCTGCAGCAGCAGTTCTTCATGCAGCAACATACTGAACACACCAACCTGTGTGTGTGTGTGTGTGTGTACGTTCAGTGTGTGTGTGTGTGTGTGTGTGTGTGTGTGTGTGTGTGTGTGCAGGGTGTGTGTGTATGTGAGGCTAATTAACAGTGGACTGACTGCTTATTAAAGGGGGAAGTGTGACTCATGGGGGTGCAGCAATACAGCTAATGCTAATTCTAATGCTGGCATAACTAATAAGGCCTATGTGTGTGTGTGTGTGTGTGTGTGTGTGTGTGTGTGTGTGTGTGTGTCTGTGTGTGTGTGTGTGTGTGTGTGTGTCTGTGTGTGTGTGTGTGTGTGTGTGTGTGTGTGTGTGTCTGTGTGTGTGGTGGGGGATTGAGGGATAGAAACAAACCTGTGGATTGGACTGATTTAGTAGTAAATCAATGGAGGATGGAGGGAGAAATGAGGAAGGAGGGGGGAAAAGAGAGAGAAGAGAGGAAAGGAAGAAGGAGGAATGAGAAAGGCGGAGGGAAAGAAGGAAGGGAGAGAGAGAGAGAGAGAGAGAGAGAGAGAGAGAGAGACAGAGAGAGAGAGAGAGATAATCCAGTAGAAGTTTGAGTTCTGCTGACTTCTTGGTTTTCTGCTGTAAACCTCAACAACACAGACCAGTTAGCAGACCAGTTACCAGAGCTTCAGATCCAGTTAGCAAACCAGTTACCAGAGCTTCAGATCCAGTTACAAGGCCAGTTACCAGAGCATCAGATCCAGTTAGCAGACCAGTTAGCAGACCAGTTACCAGAGCTTCAGATCCAGTTAACAGACCAGTTACCAGAGCTTCAGATCCAGTTAGCAGACCAGTTACCAGAGCTTCAGATCCAGTTACAAGGCCAGTTACCAGAGCATCAGATCCAATTAGCAGACCAGTTACCAGAGCTTCAGATCCAGTTACCAGACCAGTTACCGGAGCATCAGATCCAGTTACCAGACCAGTTACCAGAGCTTCAGATCCAGTTACCAGAGCATCAGATCCAGTTACCAGACCAGTTACCAGAGCTTCAGATCCAGTTACCAGACCAGTTACCAGAGCTTCAGATCCAGTTACCAGAGCATCAGATCCAGTTAGCAGACCAGTTACAAGACCAGTTACCAGAGCTTCAGATCCAGTTACAAGATCAGTCCTCATCAGTCAAACCAGTTTCGTCCACAAAGGGTTAACTCGCTCGCGTTTCAATTTATCTATAAAATAAATTTCTACTGATCCATGTTCACTTTGCTGCCGCCTCTCTTTCATGTGTAAGAAGCAGTGATGAGTAAGAAAGAGGAAGAACTGAGGAAGAACTGAGGAAGAACTGAGGAAGAACTGAGGAAGATGAGACTGAGCTTCCTCCAGATGACTGAGCTCAGAGGGTTTAGAGGCCTTAGATTCAGGCGGATACGTCGGTCTCTAGTGATCGGTTAGAGAAAATCGAATCCCCCCCCCCACGGAAATCAGTTCCAGTGGAGGCAATGAAGACTGAAGATGGAGACGGAGTGGAACCAGTTCACAGTTCTGTCTGATATCAGGCAAGGAATCCAGAACTTTTTTTTCCAGCAGTAAATATTATTTTAACCACCTGGGCCGTGGAGTCAGGTCACAGTGTCACCCTGGCTGGAGACGCTCTGCATACAGAGCTGCTTTCAGAAGTGATGTTGCCTGATTTCATTAGAAAAGTTCAAAGTATTGAAAGTCAACTGACCTGGAAACCATTTCTACTGAGGTGCTGACTGCTGAGCCACACTGCTGCTACAGCTTCTGATGATATAACTCACAATATATATCTGTAGTCTGAACATCATTTCAGATACTTTTCACCACCAGAGGGGGAGACAGAGGGGAAACCTGGATTTCGGCTGTAAGTCTGGATCCAGAGTTAATGGATCTCTTCTCTGCTGCAGACTCACTGTGTGATTCAGGCTGATAAGAAGCTGCAGGTTTACAGTCAAGTCTCTCCCACTGCAGCTTTAAAAACACACAGAAATACATCAGACTGAAGTTCAGATCTGCTCCACTGGAAAAACACATGAACTCATTTCAGTTTTGTCCTCTAGTGATCCAAGAAGGAGAAATCCTGTTTTCTGTTGCCCACAGGGAGGTCAGGGGTCAGGGGTCAGGGGACAGGGTCTGGAGCTGGCAGGGAGTCAGTGTCTTGCTCAAGGACACTTCAGCAGTGTGTGTGTGTGTGTGTGTGTGTGTGTGTGTGTGTGACCGGGTCAGATGGACCTCAGTCTGAGCATCCTGAAGCTGACACACTGAACACTGATCTGATCTGTCTGCAGAGGAGAGACATGGACAGGAATCTAAAGAAGTGAAAGGTCACATGGTGTAAAGCAGGACTCCCCTCTCCTCTGTGGTGATAAAGGAGTTGGATGGTCTATCTAAACATGGTGAAAGTATCAAAACTAAATCCACACAATCCATATTAGTGCAGCGAGCCTCTAAACGAGCCGTTTGGACTTCCGTAACTTTGTGATGTCACAAAGGTTCGCTCATTATCATTTTTGTAAGAAATAATAGACTAACAAAGTGTTTTTTTCAAAGCGGTTGAGCGGTTGTCGTCGTTTATTACCGGAGAGTTTTCCCTACCTGTAGCCGCCGGGCCGCGGAGTCTCACGTTTCACTCTGGAAACGGTTAGCCAATGGGAACGGAGGGTCGTTAATATTAATGAGCCTTAAAGACACGGAGACAGAAACGGCCTGTTCTTGGTAAGGCTCAGAGAGATGCTGGAAAATGAACGTGGAGAAATGGATTGAGAGTGTTTTTGGTTCATGACACCACACACACAGCTTTGAATGGACAGAAAGACACTAAATAAAACTCTGGACAGTGGAGGAGACGGAGCTTTAAAGTCAGAGTCTGGAGACTGAAGCTGCAGCAGTTTGTGTTGCAGATGGAAGTTCATACTTTAGTTTTTGTTTCAAATGTGTTCCACTTTGGCCACGACACTAATCTGTTATCTGGGTTACCAGCTGATGTTTTGGAGGTTTTCACTGTAAATTTTCATTGATAACTGTGTCAACTCTTAAACTTATTTCTGGGATGTGACTGAGACTCATCTTTATACTTTCAGCTGATAAAAGATTCTGTTGGTGCAATTTCAGAGCATCAGTGCTAATTAACAAACAGTAAGCTAACTATGTGATTATAAAGAACAAGCCGGTCAGATTAATGTTACGGATTTTCTGTTTTATATTTATTTACCTGACAGAATCAGCTCCAGTGAAGTGAACTGTCAGCAGGTTGAACTCCGGACACACACACATCTGTGACTCATTTATCAATCAACATTCGCTATGAAAACATGAGCAGGTCAACCAAACAACACTTTGCCACCGGCTCCATCGCCACCTGTCTGAAAGTTACGGACTTCCCATCTGCTACAGCCCAGACTGCTGCAGCTTACAGTCTGTCTGTAGTTACCACTCAGACTTTGCCTGGGTCCAGACCTTTGACTCCGCCCACTCCACCAGCTGACTGATTCTGGTCTGGCATCGTGACATGAAACAGCGGTTTCTCGGTTGAAAAGTGATCGGTCTGATGAGCGCCAGGGGGGGACTAACGATTAGCCAATCAGAGCCACGGGGCGGGACTACACACGGGGCCGTCGTCAAGCTGTGCGCCGGAACCAAGGAGGAGTAATAACAACAATGGAGACGCTATAGACAAGATAGACGCTGCTATCCAGGCTGTTCTGAATCCATTAAAAGTACCAATTACTTTGAAATCTGAAATACTTTGTTTTTACTTGGCTCCGTGTCGTCAAAGATGCTCTATACTTTCTGAACCGTCTCTGGTGTTGTCATGGTTACGCATCAGCGTCCACTTAAAATGACGTTAGATTCAGGCGGATATGTCGGTCTCTAGTGATCGGTTAGAGAAAATTGAATCCCCCCCCCCCACGGAAATCTGTTAGAGTGGAGGCAATGAAGACTGAAGATGGAGATGGAGTGGATCCAGTTCACAGTTCTGTCTGATATCAGTCAGACTCAGACTCTGTAGATTCCTCAGTCATCAGCCTGCAGCTTCGTCACCGCAGCAGTTAAACAGGGATGTGATCAGAAAACACCGGAACAAAGCAGAGAAATCTATTAGTGATCTGCTAATGAAGCAACACTGCAGAGCATTAGTCACTGTGTGCTGAACTCCAGCTGCTGACAGAGAGACGGAGCGGACTGACTTCTGTGTTTGGTTTGAATGAACGGCGCTCAAGATCTCTGCAGCACTGAAACAGGAGAGATGGAGGATAAATACATGGAGGAGGACTGTTGCCATGGCTACCGCAGCATACAGTACCAGCCATTGTATAAGTCCTCTTTATCTGTCTGTCCTTAGTGCTGGTGCGGCGGCAGCATGGCTGCATGGGGAATAAAGGAGGATTTCTGTATCCATGACCTGCAGTGACATCATCGATCTGTTGACGCCCAAAACAAAACACACAGTCAGTGAGACAAAGTGCCGACCAGCATCATCTCATTAAATAACACACTTCACTTCCAGAATACCAGTTCAGCCTCCTGTCACATGTTCAGCTGTCGGTTGTAATAATCACATCGGGGGAAATTTCCTTGTTTGCCCGCTGATAAAGAAAAACGTGACGGAGCAACAGCTTCTGAAGGTGAAGGTGAAGGTGATGAAGGTGTCTGACCTGCCTGCTGATCCGGAACAAGAGTTTCTCTGAAGGTGAAGGACGTCTGGACGGTTCAGCAGCATGAAGAGAAACACTGAAACACATCAGTGCTGCTGCAGCCTGAAGGCTTCCAGCAGGAGACGCTTCAGGTTCAGGATCAGGTTCAGGTTCAGGTTCAGATTCAGGTTGTGAATCAGCAGCAGCTTCTGTAGAGATCATGAAACAGATCAGGGAGTCTCTCTGCAGAGAGCGCTGTCGGCCATGTTGGAGGAAGAGAAGAAGAGTCACTTCAGTCTGTTTTAAATCTCTTTCCTGTTCTTCCAGTCAGCTGAGATGTTTGCTTGTTGTCCGGTCTGCGGTCAGAAAGCAACACAGTTTGGGAGTCAATACGGCGGCGTCAACAAAATGAAGTGAACCGAACAGACGCAGGACAGATGCAGGAAGCAGGTTTTCCTCGCTGGGTTCCAGTGTTCCTCTGAAACCAAACAGGATCCAACTGAACTCCTGGAAAAACAGCAACAATCCTCCCATCACTGCTGTGAAAAACAAAATGTTTTCAGGAACTGAGAAAGCAGAAGCCTCGTCTTTAGCTTGATGACAAAGCATTTCTGACTTCATCCAGTGGGGTGTGAAAGTGTTTCATGAGGCCAAGAGGTCGGAGTAATCTCTGAACCCACAGAGGAGCATGAAGAGGGTCGGGCTGGAGTTGGGAGGTTTCCACAGGACAGCGGCGTGTGGAGCTCTGCTGGATCAGCTCGCTGCTCCTGATGAATAAAACATGGCGCCGGAGCCGGAGCGCTTCATGAGCCGTCTGCCTCCTCCGGACGGCAGCGCAGAGCTCCGGCCCTCCGACTCGCTCCGCCGCATGAGGAAGCACATTAATATTTCACATTTCAGCCGCTTTAATCCATTCGGAGAATGTCAATATTCAGCACTTAAAAACCGCCAGGCTCGCAGTCCTGCGGGTTAAAGACCTGCAGAGCCGGGTGGAACGCAAAGCTTCACTAAATACTTTCATCTAGTGACAACTGGAAATTCTCTTTCTTGGTATTGGAGTCTTTTCCAAATGCTGAAGTGGCAGAGTGAGAGAGAGAGGTGATGCCACAGACTGCAGAAACCAGCTCAGAGGTCAGAGGTCGACACTCTGAACTTCTTCAGCCAGTCAATTACATCCTGAGACCACGACCTCTGACCTCTGACCTCTGAGGTCCTGGCCTGTGAGAGACAGCAGTGTGTTGGTGTAGATCAGTATGACAGTCTGGGCTTCTACTGTCTGTTTGAAA
>NW_027280829.1:257500-268340 GCF_046629955.1 Centroberyx affinis
TTACAATTTTGATGGTGCAGGGAAAGCAATAAAATCAAATGAGGCTGAACAGGCTTAATAAGTCTCAATATTCCTGAATGTCAATATGCATTCATCTCTCAATAACACCATATTACATTATGCTTTTTTCTCTCCTTTCTCCCCAGATGGAAATTGACACCGGTGACGGCGGCGGAGGATAATAATGATGGAAGGCGTGAGGAGTGATTCGCAGCTTCCTGCCGCTCCCTGAAGGACACGCCGACCTTGACATATTCAGCCGCGGGACAACCTGGCTCAGCCCGAACCGAAAGGTCGCTTCTCTTCGCCGAGAGCCGGAAGACAACAGGCGGGGGCCGAGGCTCCGGGGACCGAGGCTCCGGCGACCGAGGCTCCGGGGACCGGGCGTCAGCACAAATCCGCTCTGTCTCGCCGCAGTAACAAATGAGCTTTTATCTGTGAAGTTCACAGCGCTAACAGCCGACTCCGTACGGGCCAATCACCGGCCGGAGGGACTAAGGGGCCGAGATGAAGGAGCCAGCGGTCGTGGCTTGTTTGCTGGCGCTGTCCGCCGGCCTCGTGGCCCCGGGAGCCGCCCGCTGCCCGGCGCCGTGCCGCTGCGAGACACGACCCTGGTTCTCGCCCAGCTCCGTCTACGCCGAGGCCGCCACCGTGGACTGTAACGACCTGGGCCTCGCCGCGCTGCCGGACACGCTCCCCGCCCGGACGCAGGTGCTGCTGCTGCAGACCAACAACATCGCCAACGTGGAGAAAGCTCTGGATTACCTGGCCGACATCACTGAGATCGACCTCTCTCAGAATAACATTTCCTCCCTGAGCGACGTCCGTCTGGGGCCGCTGCCCCGGCTGCTGGCGCTCCACATGGAGGAGAACCGGATCCGGCGGCTCCCGGACGGCTGCCTCTCCTCGCTGCCCAACCTGCAGGAGTTCTACATCGACCACAACCTGATCTCCGCCATCGGCCCCGGGGCCTTCCGGGGCCTCGGCCGGCTGCTGAGGCTCCACCTCAATTCCAACCGACTGACGAGCATCAGCGGCCGGTGGTTCGAGCCGCTGCCCCGCCTGGAGATCCTGATGCTGGGAGAGAACCCGATCCTGGAGCTGTCGGACATGAACTTTAACCCGCTGGCCAACCTGCGCAGCCTCGTGCTCGCCAGGACGAATCTGACGGAAATCCCCGACGACGCTCTGGTCGGGCTCGAGAACTTGGAGAGCATCTCGTTTTTCGACAACCTGTTCAGTCGAGTCCCCCGAGCCGCGCTGAAGAGAGTCCGGAACCTGAAGTTCCTGGATCTGAATAAGAATCCCATCGAGAGGATCCGGAGAGGCGACTTCCTGGACATGATGCACCTGAAGGAGCTCGGCATCAACAGCATGCCGGAGCTGGTTTCCGTCGACGGCTTCGCCCTCGACAACCTGCCCGAGCTGACGAAGATCGAGGCCACCGGCAACCCCAAGCTGTCGTACGTCCACCCGCGGGCGCTCCGCCGGCTGCCCCGGCTGGAGACCCTGATGCTGAACGGCAACGCTCTGAGCGCGCTCCACCGCAGCACCGTGGATTCGCTGCCCAACCTGCGGGAGGTCGGCCTGCACGGCAACCCCATCCGCTGCGACTGCGTCGTCCGCTGGGTCAACGCCAACCGGACCGCCGTCCGCTTCATGGAGCCCGACTCCCTGTTCTGCGCGGATCCTCCGGAGTACCGGGGCCGCCGCGTCCGGCAGGTTCACTTCCGGGAGATGACGGAGATCTGCCTGCCCCTGATCTCGCCCGGGAGCCTGCCGCGCCGCGTGGCGGTGGGGAAGGGAAGCTCGGTGACGCTGCACTGCCGGGCGTTCGGCGAGCCGGAGCCGGAGATCTACTGGGTGACGCCGGCGGGCGACAGGATCCTCCCCGGCGGCGTGTCCGGTAAGTTCCACACGCATCCCGAAGGAACGTTCGACATCTACGACGCCACCGAGAGCGAAGCCGGCTCGTACACCTGCGTCGCCCACAACCTCGTGGGGGCGGACCTCAAGTCGGTGGCGGTGGCGGTGGACGGATACTTCCCCCGGTCTTCAAACCGATCCGTACATGTATATATCACATCCGTCCGGTCTCACTCCGCCGCGGTGTCCTGGGACAGCGCGGGCGGCTCGGTGTCGCGGATAAAATGGTCGGCAGAAGGAAGCCGCCACTCCGCGGCGTTCGCGGCCAGGCTCCCGGCCGACGTGAAGGAGTACCGGCTCCGACAGCTGAAGCCCTCCACCCGCTACCGGGTGTGTGTCGAGGTCGGCGCCGCCCGGCCTGAGCGCAGCGGGCGGTGCGTGAGCCTGACCACCGAGCCGCCGCCTCCTGAGGAGGGAGCGGACGCCCGGGACCGGCTGGTCATGGCGGCCTGCGGCGTGTTTTTTATCGTAGCCGCTGTGGCTTGTTCTGTCGTCTATACGTCTCGCTACAGCCAGGTGTTCTACAGGAAGTTGATAGCTGACCAAGCTGAAACACTGCTGCTTCCCGGCACTCCCTCCACCTCCTCTTCTTCTTCTTCTTCTTCTTCTTCTTCTTCTCTTATGGAATTCGGAGCGTCTGGGGTCAAGGTGAGGGCGACTGTGATAGACTTACCGGACCGCTCCATGTAAGGAGAGAGGCAGTGGAGACGCTCTGTGGATTAAGACTCTGGACGGGGTCATGTGTCCCATCTGCTCATGACTCCGGGCGGGACAGCCTCACTGGACCTCAGCACAGAGGTTCATGCATATTTACATAACCGGCTAAAAGCAAAGACTGTTTTGTATTTGAAACTTGTGTCATCATAACAGACTGAGTCCAGCCTGATGTGCTGTGAGACATTAAAGGGCCGAGCCGGGAAAACAGTTTATAACGGGGGAAGAAACTTGTTAGTCTAGTGTACAATAAAACTGACTATAATGTAAACAATTTTATGAACAAATACATTTTTCATTAAACCTGTGTGGTGTCTTATAACTACAACCTTTTCTTGTTAAATTGTAACACTGGAATACACTTTTTCATCAAAACAGATCTTTTAAAATATTTCTACTAAAACCAAAAAAAGCCACGGTAACACTTTCTATGATGCCCATGTCTATAATGATTATAAACATACTTATAATGCGTTATAATCTGTTTATAGCACTGTATAATTATAGTTATAAGCACTCATAAATATTCATAACGCTTTATAACAATAATCATAACACATTATAAAGCATTTTATAATGACTTGTCATGTCAAGTATCATAATATTTCATAATTGCTGGTCACTCACTGACATTCTTTGCAAGGAACATAGTGTATTATAATTCTCAAAGTTGTAATACATTATAATCATGTTATAATGCATTATAATGTGATTATAAGTCACTATAAGTGGTCATTGTTTGTTTTCAGTAAAGTGAAAAAAAATCCATTAAATCTATGCAAGAACACACAAAATGTTGTTAATTAATAAAAAAAAAAAATATTTATTTGTGTAACGGGTCATAACAGAAATTGAATACTCCAATTTGACACAACTTTTTGATGATGAACAACTGAATGATGGACATTTACATTTCACTAATGTAATGTTTCCCCAAAAAACTCTAAACACTCAATTGACTCAAATCATAGAAAGTGTTACCAAAGCGAAAAATCAATAGCACCCAGTTGTCCATGAAATGCAAAATATTAATTAATGAAGTGTCATAAATCTCCCTGTGTCCTCAGAGTGAGACAAACACGTCTGTCTCATGTCTGTCCTCCAGGCAGACCGGGACCAGGACCAGGACCAGGACGACTGGAGAGGAGAGTGTGAGATAGTTTGTTTGTGTGTGTGTGTGTGTGTGTGTGTGTGTGTGTGTGTGTGTGTGTGTGTGTGTGTGTGTGTGTGTGTGTGTGTGTGTGTGTGTGTTGACGTGCACACTAAAGTGCGGGGGCATCGGCAAACCCATTGACTTTGAATTGCATTATATTCTCTTTCATTAAAAATCCAATATGGATTCCTAACACAAACCTGAGTGAGGTGATGAATCGCCGTCACACGCCAGCTGATGGGAGGCATCCATCAGCCGCCGCGGTCGTAGATCAGCTGAGGCTCGGCACCTCGGACAGGCTTTTAGAGCGCCGCCATTTGTCACCGCCACCGCGGCTAAAATATGAGCCATTAGAGGCAGAGAGTGAGCAGGTCAGCAGGAACGAAGCCGCCGCCCCCCCCCCGCCCCGCCGTGTGACCCTGGAGACACGGCGCCGCTACAGACAGACACAGACACAGCTCGGGGGGGGGGGGGGACCGCAACACCAGGACAAAGTAGACCCAGTCCCGAACAGGACAGGAGGGCTGGTGCTGCACTCTGCTGTCTGAGGCAACATAACCAGAGTCCATTAGAGAGTCTGGTGCCGCCGTACAGCGCAGTGCATTCTGGGTACTTAGCACACCAGCTGCACTAGAAAGGATTTTCTAAAAGAATCCAGTTTCCTTCCTGCACATGACGTGTGGACAGGGCTGGGCCATATGGACAAAATCAAATATCACAATATTTTGGACCAAATACCTCGATATCGATATTGCAACAACATTGTAGGGATGACTACTGGTGCTTTCACAAGATATTTACACTATGAGATTTTTGAATAATAATCATCAGTAATGTGGATATAATGACTAAGTGGGTAAAGACAAATAACAGAACAGCTAGAACAGTCTGGTAAGTTCAGAAAAGACGATATCTAGTCTCATATCACGATATCGATATAATATTGATATATTGCCCAGCTGTAATCCTCGCAGCGAAATGAAATAAAAACAGGAACGTCTCAATAATGTTTTAAACACCGGTGAAAAAAACCCATAAAATGCCAAAACACACCCGACGGCAAAAAGCCCTCAGAGTGATTCTGCAGGACCGAGGCTCTCACAGCAGGAGGATCCAGAAGGATCTGCTGCTGGGATCCAGAGGGATCTGCTGAACTGAGACAAATTAAGTCCACGATCCCCAGAGACTCTACAGCCGGACTGAAGTCTGGCTCAGGATCCAGACGGTTTCTCTCCAGACTTTAACTGATTCTGTTCGGTTTTCAGTCTGAAGTCTGCTGATCAGCTGCACAGTATGACAGCTAGACCTTCTCTCTGAACAGCTGGACATCACACAGTGCTGAAACGATCAGTCCATTAATCAATCAGTCAATCAATCATTTTAGTCATTTATCAGTAAAAATCCAAAACATTTTCTGGTTCCAGCTTCACAGATTTACTGCTTTTCTCTGTTTCATCTCTTTATTAAAGGAATAGTTCACCCAAAAATGAAACTCCTGTCCTCATCTCCTCCCCCTCATGCAGGTGAACCTCAGGTGAAGTTTGTCCATATAACACACAGGGAGGCTGCAGCACAACTCCATAGCAGCCTTCTCCAAAACAACTGAAGTCAGTGGGGACCAGTTCTTCAGAGTTCCACAAAGACCTACAGTATATTTACACCATCATTTAGTGCAAATCTGAACTACAGCTGATTGATCTGCAACAAATAATGGTGTCTAGGTCTTTCTATTCACAGTGTGATTGTCTGTTTTTGTTTTGGAGCTCTAAAGAACAGGTCCCCATTGACTTCAGTTGTTTTGGAGAAGGCTGCTACCAAGTTGTGCTGCAGCCTCCCTGTGTGTTATATGGACTAACACATTTCACCTGAGTTTCATTTGGCATGAGGGGGAGGAGATGAGGACAGGATTTTCATTTTTGGGTGAACTATTCCTTTAAATGAATCCTTCTGTCTTCTGTCTGCTGCTCAGACTGAGGAAGAAACCTGAAGAATCACTTTGGACTCTGAACTGAGACGGACATTTGTGATTATTTTTACATTTTAGAGACTGAATGATTGATTGAGTAATCAAAAAAATAACTGATAGATTAATCAATAATGAAACTAATCGTTAGTTGCAGCGCTACTCTGCACTACAACAAATATCACTATGACTGTCAACTAGATCATATCACTTTATAGCTAAATATAATTTGTATTTCTATTCATTGTTTCCATACAGCTGATATATAAGTTATTATATGAAATGTCTATTGGGACGGAACAACAGTTTTTCCACTCTTCCAATTCCAAAACTTTTCAAAGATTGTAAATTATCAAAGTTAGACCCACAGGTAACACTTTACAATAAGGGTCACTATGGTAAGGGTTAGTTAATGCTTAATAAGCATTAACTAACCCTTAATTAACAGTTAACTAATGTGTCTGGTAATCATTTACTAATGGTGTTCATGTTTTAACTAAGGTATTAATTCATACATTATTTAATAGTCATCTTTATAAACTATTAAATAATGTATAAATTAATACCTTGGTTAACATGAACACCATTAGTAAATTACACATTAGTTAACTGTTAATTAAGGGTTAGTTAATTCTTATTAAGCATTAACTAACCCTTAACTTAGTGACCCTTATTGTAAAGTGTTACCGACCTACAACATTAAAGACTTAAGACTTTTACTTTTCATACTTCACTACATTTTACTGCTAATACTTCTATACTTATACTGAAGTAAACTATTGAATGCTTAACTTTTACTTTAAATGAAGTATTTTTCCATCATGGTGTTGAAACTGAAGTGAAGGATCTGAGGACTTTTTCCTCCGCTGGTCGGAACTAAAATCCATCACACACCTCCATCCACCAGTGAGATGAACACAGTGAATGAGGATAATAAAGACTCTGTGTGTGTGTGTGTGTGTGTGTGTGTGTGTGTGTGTGTGTGTGTGTGTGTGTGTGGCTCGGCTGCAGCATGATGAACCCACCGATGATTTTTCCTCAGAGAAAAACGTCGGCTCATTATTAATATTACGCACGACAAGCAGGCAGCGCATGATTTACTCTGCAGCTGAATTATGATATCCAGAGAATCATCCAGCCAGTTCCTAACTCCACATATAATTAGTCATTCCCTTTACCGCCGTCTCGCCGGGCCGCGATTGGTCGAGTGAACATCCGCAATTAGAACGGCCTAATTGAAAGTGACAAATTCTATGCGGAGCGTTAAAACTTTCCACCAAGATTTACTGCGGAGGAATCCACTCACACACCAATATTATTCTCCACTTATCTGTCGTTGCCTCTCAGGTTGTGAATTAATGAGTCGACTCAACAGACTCTCTGTGGCAGCGGCTTCGGGCCCTCGGGCTCCGGACCGGCTTCTCTCTACCGGCTCTACGGAAGAAGAAGAAGAGCTGCGGCAACAGAACCAGTAGAAGAAGAAAAGGTAAAGTCAGACAGAGGAAACACTCTGCTCTCACCTGGTTCCCCTGCAGCATCGCTCCTCCAGCTGCAGTCTGCTCAGATCCTTCACTTCAGTATCAACACCATGATGGAAAAATACTTCAGTAAAAGTAAAGGTTCTGAATTCAAAAGTTGACTTCAGTAAAAGTCTACAAGTATTAGCAGTAAAATGTACTGCAGTATGAAAAGTAAAAGTACTCATGAACCTGTCAGAAGTATTTTAATGTCGTCGTCTAACTGCTCCATGTCCTGATGGAGTTTAGACTCTAACAATGCAACATATTTTATGAGCTTATCGTATGTTTTGCGTGTAAAACCTTATTCTGTAAGTAACTAGTAACTCCAGCAGCAGATACATGTAGAGGAGGAAAAAGAACAAGATTTCCCTCTGAGATGTAGAGGAGGAGAAGTAGGAAGCTCAGAGTTCAGGTCAGAGTCTGAGGAGTCTGAGGAGTCTGAGGAGATCACAGACCAGCAGAGAACTGAACCCTAACCTAACCCTAACCCTAACCCAACTCTACTGAGACTCAGAATATAATAAAACCACAAGAAACCATCTGCAGAGCTTAACGAGGTCTGACACGTTTAGTCCCAGCAGAAACATATCAGTAGTGTTATATATGGTGATGTCATCAGTTGTTATATATGGTGATGTCATCAGTTGTTATATATGGTGATGTCATCAGTTGTTATATATGGTGATGTCATCAGTTGTTATATATGGTGATGTCACTGTCTGAGCGGGTGGACGACACGCAATTCAAACGATAACCGCGGATCCAAAGTCAACAAAGGTATTTTATCAACAAAAGATTTTAACGAAAATATTCTTCAGCTCACTTTCAAAATACCAAAACTTAACCACTTAATTAAATAAACAACATACATGCAGTAGCAGAGCGAGGCAGAAGCAAACAGAAATCATTCAACATTCATATTTAACCATACCATATTTACCATAGCATGTTTGAATACAGCTTTATATAAATAATTTTACTTTCATTACGTTCATACGTTTAACTCTACTACGTTTAACCATAACCATAGCTCATAGTTCATTATGGCTTGTTTCCCCGCCCCTCTTCTTCCGTTTCCTTTTCTGCTAATAATCCATGATACAGTCTAATGTCTGATGAAGTGAACTGATTCTCTCATTACAACACTTCCATCTCTCTGCTACGTGTTCGCGTGGAAAATAAACTCAGAGAGACTAAAACTATTTGGTTATGAATAATTACCCCATTACCAACATTAGGTATTTAGTCCAGGCCACAGCTTGCTGCTCAGGGAAGTAAAAGTAGAGAAAGCGTCACATTTATCTGCGTTCCTCATGCAGAACCTCCCGGCTTTCAGTAATTATTCTCCTGCTCAGCGGCCCGTTAAGTTAAAACAACATCGCTGACTTTGGCTGATCTTGGAGCGCGAAGCTTTCTGAGCTTTTATTATTTTTTCATGATGGAAAGTCACAGCTGGCGAGTCCACTTAACCTACGGAAGCAGATCCCCGTCTCTGACAAGACCAGGTGGATCCACCAGAGGAGCAAATACAAATACAGTGTGACCCAGTGGAGCAGCCATTTTCTTTAGTAATTAATATAATCATATAAGGATTCTAGAAAACCCGGTCCTTCATGTGCAGATCTGGAGTTAAAAGCCGTTTGGTTCCATCCTCATCAACAACGCAGCAGAGATCAATAACACAACACAGATCAATAACACAACACAGATCAATAACACAATACAGATCAATAACACAACACAGATCAATAACACAACACAGATCAATAACACAATACAGACAGACTAAAAGCCTCACTCATAATAAATCTGGAAGCATGATGGAAAGAGATTCATTTCCATATTCATCATCACATGATTACTGCTGGAGCTTCTCTGGACCATGAGAGCAGAAACGTCTTCTGATGGATTCAGGCGGATAAAGAATCTGAGTCACTTTCTCTCTCCTCTCCTCCTGCAGCACAGTCTGCTTCATCTCTCTGCAGGGAGATCACAACTACAGGAAATCAGTCTGTCAGGAATACGACCGACTGACTGACTGACTGACTGACTGACTGACTGACTGACTGACTGACTGACTGACTGACTGACTGACTGACTGACTGACTGACTGACTGACTGACTGGCTGACTGACTGACTGACTGACTGACTGACTGACTGACTGACTGACTGACTGACTGCTGGGTTCGGTTGTTTCACTGCTGCGGTGTGTCATCACAATCCTCCATCACTGTCCCAACAAGACAACATACTGAGTCATGCAGGATGAGAGGATCAGCAGCTGAAATCCCCCGATCCTAATTTCTCCCTCCTGTCTGACAGATCTGATGTTTTTAGTGCAGAAAAACACACAGAATCTGATCTTTTCCATTCTGATTTGGACATTCACACTGAAAAAAAACCTCCATCTTACCGAGTCATTTAGTTTCATATTCAGCCTTCAAATCTTATAACAAGAGAACAATCTGTCTTTCCAGGGCAACCTACTGGATCTAGTGCAATAAGTACACTTATTCTAGTGCAAAATTACATTGTATTTATTTATTTATTTTACTTATTATTTTAGAACCTGTGTTGTTGGCTGTGGATGTTTGTTTGCTGAGGTTGTTTGTTTTGTTTCTGTTTTGTTTCTCTGTGTCTTTTCATTGCACTGATCAGGAGTCCTGCTCCTAATTCTGTTGTATTCTGTACAATGATAATAAAGGCTTTCTATTATATTCTATTTCTATTCAGTTCTGCGTGAGATAACTCCACTTATTTCCAATCAATTCACTTTTTCAGGAATGTTCTAGAAATGAGTCAGTCTGTTGAAACCAGTCAGAACGAGGCAGATCTGATTCTACTGAATTCTTGAAACCAGTTGATTTGTGTTGGAAACAAGTGAAATGATCAAACCCCACTGGCAGATTTCTTCACTTGTTTTAAGAAAATTCAGATTTTAGGACTCAGACTGAATGACTTGTTAACATGGAGATGTTTTGTGGAGTTGATCTGAAATCTGATGCGTATCTGCTCTGTGACCATGTGACCACAGTCTGAACCCTCAGCTCAGACTCACGTGGTTTTAACGTCTCTCTCCACGGGACGGATCAGTCGTCAAAACTGGTCATAAAAACATGGAGGACGACTCCGGCAGAGAGACGGTGAGGTCAAAAAATCTAACGAGTATCTGGGGAGATTGGTCCGTCCAGACGGGGACAGAGGGGACAGATCAGATCGTATCGACAAGTTTGAGACAATTACAGGAAAAGGTCCGAGCAGAGCCACAGCAGCTGATACATAACTCCGGTCAAAGATGCGTCCATAACACGTCTAAACTCTGTTGTGTCACAAGCTGAGTGGGAGATGATTATTCATGCCTTTATATCGTCCCGCCTGGACTTCTGTAATTCCCTTCTCACCTGCCTCAGCCAGTCCTCTCTGGACCGTCTCCAGATGGTCCAGAACGCTGCTGCAAGCCTGCTGACCAGGTCCAGCAGGACGTCCCACATCTCACCCACCTTAGCTTCCTTACACTGGCTTCCCATCAAGTTTAGGATCCAGTTTAAGGTTCTTGTAGTCAC
>NW_027280830.1:0-15000 GCF_046629955.1 Centroberyx affinis
GCTCTAATATCAACAAACAGGGTTCCAGGTCTGAAAACTTAAAACGGAAAAGCTCACTCGCCTGGCATTCTTCGCTAACTGCCCCCCCTGCCCCCCCCGCCCCCCCACCCCCCTTTCCCCCACACACAGGTGACAGTCAGTGAGGTGTTATTTTTGCAGGTGGGAAAAGAAATGAGTGAGACAGATGTTTCAATTTCAAGGCAAAATGTTTTGGGCCATGCCACATTTTCACTCGCTTCTTTTGGGTTTGTTTCCATAGACCTGGTTGCTTGTTTCTCTCGCAAGATCTGGCAACACTGCTTATGATTATTGTGATACTGATTCCAACCGTATCGCCCGGCTCTACCTACAAGCCGAGTCACGGGTCTGTAAATGTAAAGGAAGGTAAAGTGAGTCTAAAGGTGTTTTCTGCTCATCTCAGCTTAGCCTCAACACTTCATTTCCTCCTATGACCTTCTCTTGTCTCTTCTCTACATGAGACTGCCGTGAACATCTGAAGCACATCTGCAGTTTTCCCTGCTTGCACAAGCTGCTTTTCTAACCACACTCTGCTCATGTTAGTCAGTCTGAGAGTCTGAATGTCCAAACACAGGCAGTCAGGTGAACTGAGTGACTGTGAGTGTGTTTGTGTTTAGTATGGTATATGATGTATGTAGTGTAGTATATGATGTGTAGTAGTAAACAACGTATATGAAGGGTGTATATGATGTGTATTGATATGTATGATGTAGTACTGTAGATGATAGTATGTAATGCCCTTTGAGACTTGACCTTTGAGATAAAGGGCGATATAAATGAACAAGACTAGACTAGAATATGGGCAGCTACTGATGCACATTTGTTTTTACCAAACACTCTGCACATAAAGCCTCCCGCTGTGTAAATCTGGAACCTGTAAACACTTCTGTAGATGTAAAATCCTTGGCGGCGAGCTGCTTATGCTCCTCACCTTTATTTACTGTACTACAGCTAATACTAGCCTCTTAGCTGCTTTTGGCTAACCAAATATCAACTCTAAGTCTCATTCGTGTTAGCTGTCCTTCTGCTGCTGCTACGCTACAGTTTCCCCACACGAATCATCCAAGTTTCAGCTCATCTCTTCCTCAAAAACAAGCCGCACAACCTGGAAGAGACAACGAGCAACGTTAGCTAACGCCGCTGCTAGGGGAGCATGCTAAAGCTAGCTAGCTGATACCAAAGACAGCGAACAGAGCGTAAACTCGGCTAACGTTAGCCGACCGGCCGGTTCAAATGTTGCCTGTTTTGTTCGCTTCAAACCGGTTTATCTTCAAATAACTGAGACGCATCGGGGTGTTTTAACCACCGGTAAGTGCTCGCTACTGTCTGGCGGCTATTTTGCCTGACATATATGAAAAAGTGGCAGGTTAATGTCAGCTCGTTATCCGTATAGCATGCTAACGCCGTTAGCTCCCCCCCCCATTGCCGCACCTGACCAGAAGAAGACTCCCTGGGTCGCTCTGTGGGCTTTTCATCCGGGGGTTTTCTGCTCTTCCGCACAAATTATCACACAGCGGGCGACATGCAGCGTTAGCGCCGATATCGGGCTGCAAGTCTCGGCTACTCGGGTGTGTTTAGGGCGTCGTTTACACTAAAGAACGGCCACATTTGTGGAGGGTGTTGGCGAACCAAACGAAATATCTGCAGCTGGAAGGCAAAAGATGCCGCGGTGGATGCTGGGAAACAGGAATGTAAATTTTCTTTGCTTGCACTAAAGATCCTCAATTATCAAGATGCCTCACTAGCCCTCATGAAACAAAAAAACTACCCGTCAGAAAACCGACATTCTAGCTATGGGTTTTAAATGGAATATTGTTGTGTGGTGATTTCAGTGCAATTTTGTGTAGTTATAATAATGTAATGAGTCATATATCGTATTAATATTCTAGTTATATCTCGTTTGTGGTTCCTGGAAATAGACGCAGAGTGAGACATCACCTCAAAAATAAACGTACATGTTCTCACTACTGGCCTCTAGTGGTCAGGAGGAGAAGCACAAACACAACAAATTCATTTCTAGACTAATTTTTCACTACGCATGAACACAATGAAATACCAACATAAACACACGAGGAACAATGTACAAAAGTAAGCACAAAAAACAAAAATCACATATACTACTACATATACTTACATAATCTAAGTAGTAGCGGTAGTAGTTTTTAATGAAAGTACAATCATGTATATGTTTTTTTCTTCTTCAAAATTATTTCTGTGACAGTTGCCTCTGCTATTGAATAACCATGTTTAGGCAAAAATGCTTTCATTAGTAGTGATGATTTCTCATGGTCTAACTGCAGTCTGGAGACAGATCCTCTGCAGAGCAGTGATGAAGTTGTAAATAAAGATATTGCCCAACTACGACTATCATCATAAGGCAATATTGTGATATGTGTGTGTATATTGTGATGATATGGTGATTTTGGAGACGCACAATTCTGCTGTCTGAACTGATGAGAACAAGCTAATTTTATTTAGAAACTCAGACAAAATGAAGTATGGTAGGAATATTATGTGAAAATTTCAGTTTAGTTTGACATCACACCAAACATTACCATTCGGTTCAATATGATGAACATTCATTTGATTATTTAACATGATTTCGCTGATTATCGTGATATTGATTTCAACCATATTGTCCAGCCCTAATATAACTTACACCTGTTTGACACGACTTACTATGATGTTTACTTTATATGTAATTAACGTTATAAAGAAGATATTCTGCAAGCAAAACAGTGAGTAAACTGGGCTTAAACTACATCTGTTCTGGTGTATGGATAAAACAAAGAGTCAATCAAAGACAAGTCAAACAGTTAGCTTGTCAAATACAAAAATCCGAGTTTAATTGCAGAAATCTGATACACATGTATACAGTTGATATTGAGTTGTTCCAGTGTTTGTGTTCAGTCCTGCAGTTCCTCCTCCGGCCAGCGGGCGGCGGCAGAACCAAAGCAGAGGTGGAGCCAACATGGCGGCGACAGCAGCGGCGTAAGCTTCTTTCAAAAACAGCTTTAGGTAAAATACAATAAAGCTCGTTTTGGTCGTTTTTGTAAAGCGAAAAGATAATTTAGCATATTCCGCTTCAGTAGGTGGCGGTGTGCAGCTTTCACGTTGGCTCGCGATCCGCCAATAAACTAAACGAAGAAGAAGAAAAAGAGGAAGAGAATGTAAACAAACCGAACGAAGCTAAAATCCTCGCCTTGTCTCGGTGTTTCAGCGGGTTAAAGTCGGTGTTAAATAAGAAGAAGATGCCAGTCAGCAGTCGCACCCTGGACAGGATTTACTCTGCTGTGAGTCTCACCTCCTGCTTTCATTTAAAGGCGTTTTACTAGCGAGTTTACTGCGGTTAATGCCGAGTTAGCTGCTAACAGCTAGCTAACCAGCAGCGGTAGGAACTGTACTAGAATGTCCTACTCCAGTAGAAGTAACTTACTGTTACTCTACTGATATTTCACTTCAGTAGAAGTAAGATGACAAAAACCTGCGAAGATAAGGTCCAGGATGGAGTCCCAAAGTGTCCCAGGTCAGATCCAGACTCACACTCTGATGCTGCTTCCAGGCTTTAGGGGAAGTTTTCAGTGAGTTTTCATGTGACGTGAAATAATAATAATAATAATATAGTTTTTTTCTGAATGCTTAAACACTAACAGTGATTCTTGAAGCACTATCTCTGAAACCATTAACACTTGTAGCCAATGCATTTACCAAGTGAGCCAAACTGAACACACGTTCTCTGCTTTACACTCAGTTTGTAATTTTATAACACACTTTTTGCAAACCTGTAAACACAACTCACTGCTTTACACTCAGTTTGCAATTTACAGTAATACTGTAACACACTTCTACAACACTGTAAACTTATGGCCAGACCCACAGAGAAGGCGATATTTAGCCTATTTTTTCTGTTCTTTTTTTTCCTAGCACAAATGTTTTTGTTTTCTTCTACTGCGCTTTTGTTGTTTGAGGAGTTTTACTGTAGAACATTTTGAGAAAAAAAAAATAACTTTTTCCCCTTATTTGTATTGATAGTGTGTTATGTTCGGAATACACATCCATACTTTACACATTTGGATACCTGTGTGTATGTGTGTTTACTACATGTATGACAAAACTTTATTGCAAACTGCTCTGCCCTGCACACAGAAAAAGCAAAAGCCACAAGTGTTTTTCTTTTATACTATCAGTGTGTAGTTGGTGCTTTGTGTGCTTATTCAAATGTTGGTTTGTGTGAACTGTATTGACACAAAAACACAATTTTTTAAAAGAGTTTGAAGAGTTTTGCAAGAATTGTTTGCTTTTGCAAGAGATGTATAATGTTTTGCTGGTTTGCTGTAAGGTTTTGTGGTTTGTGTGTAGAGTTTTGCAAAAATAGCCTGTAGTTTCAAAGATAGTGCCTAAGCAATCAGAAAAAACTCAAAGTGCTTTACAACAAAGAAATTACATGCCCCAAGTGCTCCACATAAAACTTGATAATAGTAAAAATAAGATAAAGATGAGAATAGAATACATAGAATGCATCTTCACATGAAAATAGACATAGAATGAGAATAAAAACAGGGATAGAATAATAGTAGTAAAAATAAGATACAAATGAGGAATGAACAACATAAGATGGAAAATAAAACCCACTGAAATCACATATTAGAGAAGCTAAATGTGAAATTTCATGTTAAAGAGTGTGAGTCTGGATTTGACCAGACAAGAGGCTGTAGTTCCTCATTTTTGGTCTCTGAATTTAATTTCAATCCAATGTGCTTTATTGGCTTGACAGTTTACAAATAAACAATATTGCCAAAGCATGTAACAAGAAATTAATCATCAGTTAACCAACACCTCTCGCTCTCTCTCTCTCTCTCTCTCTCTCTCTCTCTCTCTCTCTCTCTCCCTCTCTCTCTCTCTCTCTCTCCTCTCTCTCTCTCTCTCAGATCCTGTTAGCAGTAGTAGTGTTATCTTGGTTCTATGTGATCTACAGCAGCAGGATCGCAGCTCATTGGCTCCTGGAGAAGAGAACCGCCCTCTCACCGCATGACTGACAGCCGCACTGACCAATCGGGGTTAGTGTTGAAACAGTTTGACCGATGTGGTCGTCGGTGTCGGCCATGTTGGCTCCACAGTGCTGCTGCTGCTCCATATCTGTTGCTTTGGTAACTGGTGATTCTGTTGTTCATGTTGCCATGGTGACGTTAATGGAGGACATTGTTCCATATTTAGATAGATGGCTCTGGGCTAACTGGACTAACTCTGTCTATATATGGCTCTTGTCTAACTGGACTAACTCTGTCTATATATGGCTCTAGTCTAACTGGACTAACTCTATAGATTGACTAACTGTCTATATATGGCTCTAGTCTAACTGGACTAACTCTGTCTATATATGGCTCTAGTCTAACTGGACTAGCTCTATAGATGGACTAACTCTGTCTATATATGGCTCTAGTCTAACTGGACTAACTGTCTATATATGGCTCTAGTCTAACTAGACTAACTGTCTATATATGGCTCTAGTCTAACTGGACTAACTCTGTCTCTAGATGGCTCTAGTCTAACTGGACTAACTCTATAGATGGACTAACTCTGTCTATATATGGCTCTAGTCTAACTGGACTAACTCTGTCTATATATGGCTCTAGTCTAACTGGACTAACTCTGTCTATATATGGCTCTACTCTAACTGGACTAACTCTGTCTATATATGGCTCTACTCTAACTGGACTAACTCTGTCTATGTATGGCTCTAGTCTAACTGGACTAACTCTGTCTATATATGGCTCTACTCTAAATGGACTAACTCTGTCTATATATGGTTCTGGTCTAACTGGATTATATACTATATTAAAGACTGAAGATACAGCATCATCATGCGAATACTGTACTCTGTCTCTCTCTCTTTCTCCCTCTCTCTCTCTCTCTCTCTTCCCCTGTCTCTCTCTCTCTCTCTCTCTGTCTCTCCCTCTCTCCCTCTCTCTCTCTCTCTCTCCGTCTCTCTCTCTCTCTGTCTCTCCCTCTCTCTTGATTATGCATTTAATTAACCCCAAACACTTCAAAGAGAAGCTCTCCATTTCCCGCTCTCTTTCTCCACAGTATGTGTGATTAGAAGAATCATTAACATGCACAGTGTGTGTGTGTCTCTCTCTCTCTCTCTCTCTCTCTCGCTCTCTCTCTCTCTCTCTCTCTCTCTCTCTCTCTCTCTCTCTCTCTCTCTCTCTCTCGCTCTCATTAATACACATCATTCTTGGGCTTTTTAAATGCATAAGTGCTAGATAAATGCTTAAGTGATTGAAGCAATGTTTAATTCTCTGATTTAGAGAATTTAAAGTTGTTCTCTCTCTCTCTCTCTCTCTCTCTCTCTCTCTCTCTCTCTCTCTCTCTCTCTCTCTCTCTCTCTCTCTCTCTCTCTCTCGTGTCAGCAGGATGGAGACGGACTGTCAGATGATCCTGATGGGGTTCGACCCGCTGACAGACTGAGAGCGGGACACTCTGGGGGGGTTCAAAGCGACGGGAAGTCGGCTGGGATCAGGACCCGGGATCGGGACCCGGGCCGGGAGACGGGTCGGGAGAGTCAGGGTGCGTTCACACTCGGCGGGTTCCGACCGGTTTATCTGAACTCCGCAGCGTTTTCCTCCTTCGGTTCGGTTTGTGACCTTTGACCTCCGGTGACCTTTGTCACCAAATAACGAAGAACAAAGAACTGCTGCGGTGTGGAAGAGAAAAAAAAACTGCAATGTTTCATTTGTTGGAGTTTCTATTTACTCCTTCTGCTGCAGCATGATATGTAGTATTATAGAATATAAACATGTATTGTAAATAACAAATAAAT
The DNA here is from genome assembly GCF_046629955.1 of Centroberyx affinis. Lineage (NCBI taxonomy): Eukaryota > Metazoa > Chordata > Actinopteri > Beryciformes > Berycidae > Centroberyx > Centroberyx affinis. Next base: position 6,839 of record NW_027280830.1, read on the forward strand.
TAATGTGTTTGGAAGCACAGTACTCACCTCAGCTCTTTAGTGTGTGTGTGTGTGTGTGTGTGTGTGTGTGTGTGTGATGTGCCAGTCTGTTGTGCTCTGATGTATTCAGTAAATTAAAGCTCTGAAAAACACACACACACACTTCTCTTTGTTATCTCCGTATACCCACATACACACACACACTCCACTCATTTTTTTACACAATGACACACACACACACACACACATCAAAGGAGGTGTCTGTTCTGATGTGTGTGTGTGTGTGTGTGTGTGTGTGTCTGGTGCTCCTGTCTCAGATATGTAAATGCTCTTAATAGAATGGGTGAATGAGATGAGAGAGCGAGCGAGGTAGAGAGACAGAGAGAGAGAGAGAGAGAGGCTCTTATCTGGTGAATACGCATTCTATTAACGAAAACACTTCAAACACTCTCTCTCTCTCTCTGTAATTAAAAACCCTGTTCCATCTCTCTCCTCTCCTCTTTCTCCTCTCCTCAACTACAGTATCTCTATGTGGATAATTATAATTTTACCGGATTATGAAGACTGAATGGAAAAGGCAAAATTTCCATGAAATTTCCTCAGTATATCGCAGAAGGTTTACAATCGCTGTTAATGAAATGCTAATGAAGAAATTAGATGATAAATGCAGTGGAAACAAATTGGTTGAGTGAATATTAATGTAGTGACGTTTATTCGCAAAATATCTGTCGACCACGAAAGATTTCTAACATACATCTGATTTTGTGTCTAGCGTGTTAGCTAACTGTCACAGATATAATATTAGCTACCGTTAGCTAGAAGCTGTTTTTGATCCATCCGATTGATTTAGTGTTTAGATAATGTCAGCTTGTTAGCTAGCTAACCATAGCATCTGGTCAGCTAACCATCACTGTCTTGTTGTTAACACATCTGATTAGCACACTAGCTAACGTATCTAGTAGCAGCTAGCGTTAGCATGTTCACATTAACATCAGTGTGTTTGCTGGCTAGTTAGCTAGCTAACAGTTTGTTCAGGTTAACTGAGCTGACTCTTCTCAAGCTCCAACTCTTCATGTTTTGGAGTAGAGACTAGGGCTAAAGACAAGACAGTTTACTGTGTCACAGTAACCTACATTTGGAAACAAATCCACCTTATCACACTATTCACTTTTACTGAGAACGTTACTGAATGGATCTACAGCCACACCACAACAAGCTGACTCAGCTGCTCTCTGCTGACAGCTGCTTCACACACATTTACACTTTATTCACTAACACACAGTTCTACACTGTTCCTCCATCATGGAGACTCAGCTGGTTGGTCATAAGTATTAATCAAGTCTTGAAATGCTCTTTGTTTTCTGGCTCTGGTCTGCTGTCAGGAAGTTGGTTTTCTTCAACCCAGCTGATGAGACAATAACTCACATTATAGTTTTTGGTGAATTTCAGAAGTTTTCTAAAAGTTAGCTAGACAGCTGAATGAAACGAGCTTCCGCGGTGAAGACAGTTTGATATTGGGAATTGAACAGATAGGCCTGTTCAGATTCAACCTTCCGAACTCGGCGGCAGCTTGTTTTCCCACGTTTACCCAGTGTCAGTAACACAGAATCTGAATGGACAGAACGGTCTTTCCACTGTTTTCTATGGCATTTTGGCTAGTACACCAGAAAATGACGTCTATGGTTAGTTGCTATGGTGACGACAGAAAAGCGACAGAGACAGAGCAAGAGACCAGTTTGACGCACATCTGTTTTTATTGTCAGTGTTTTGTTTACTTTTATAGGATATTTTAATGGAATTATACAGTTTTTCACCATGCATGACAGAGGGAGAGCAAAAGTGCTCATGTGGTTTCAAGCTGTTTGTGTATATTTGTGTGTGTGACAAAGAGTGAGAGTGTGAGCGTACAAGTGTGTGTGTATAATTAAGAGAGAGAAGAGTACTGAGAGCATGAGGATGAATGCACAAGTGTGTGTGTGTGTGTGTGTGTGTGTGTGTGTTGCTTGGGCTCATCTGCATGAGTGGTCTGAATACGATCGCAGCTGCAGAAGGCAGCTCCCTTGTCCGGTTCACACACACACACACACACACACACACACACACACACACACACACACACACACACATAGTAAGAGGAGAGTGAGGGAAGCTGGGAAGAGAATCCCTTTCATTCAAATCCAAAGGAAATGTAAACAGGCCTAACTCATTTTTGTCAGTAATGTCTTTTATAAAGTCTTGTGTCTCCAACATCGAAATCTGCAATCAAACCTGTAAATGTGAATCGTTTTCTCATGAAGCGAAGCAGGTGCAGAGAAACGGTTGCGTGGGAATTTTTGGCGAGCGACTTCTACATTTATCTTAATCTGTCGATTATTTTCTCGATTAATCGATCAGTTGTTTGGTCTATAAAATGTGAGAAAATGGTGAAAAATGTGGATCAGTGTTTCCCAAAGCCCAAGATGACGTCCTCAAATGTCTTGTTTTGTCCACAACCCAAAGATATTCAGTTTACTGTCATAGAGGAGGAAAGAAACCAGAAAATATTCACATTTAAGAAGCTGGAATCAGAGAATTTTGACTTATTTTTCTTAAAGAATTACTCAAACCGATTAATCGGTTATCAAAATAGTTGGCGATTAATTTAATAGTTGACAACTAATCAATTAATCGATTAATCATTGCAGCTCTAGTCTGACCATTTTCCCACATAAACGGTAACATGTTTACTATTAAAAATGCAAATCTACATATGTGGGACTTTTGGGCAAAATTCAGAGTATTTTGAGGTCGTTTTCAGCCGTAAGAGCAGAATCTGGACGAGTTAGACAGTAGAAACATGACAGAATATCCTCTCTCTCTCTCTTCTCTCTCTTCTCTTCTCTCTCATCTGTCTCTCTATCGCTCTCCTTCCACCCCTCCGTCCATCTTCACTCTGCTTTCCTCCTCTCTCCTCCTCCTCTTATCCAGCTCCATCTGTCCTCTCATGCTCCGCTCCTCTTCCTTCTGTCCATGTGTTGTCACGGTCGGCCCATTTTGTCTGTTCCAGGTAAACAAACTCCTTTAACTCTCCTCCTCGTGTCTTCCATCTGCTCAGCAGCGTGATGTGAATATCTTTGGACAGAGATTACAGCCAGCAGAGATTGAACTGAGCTGATTGAGGTAATTGAATTGCATAAATTTGAATTTGTCACGCTTATACTGACAGAGAAGCTTTGAAGATCAGTGTCGCTGTTCCTGTATGAATGCAAAAAACTGTTGTAAGGAAAGAAAATGCTCCCAATTTCTCCCAATTAATTTATTCATCAGGTATTTGTCACAATGTCACATACGTCACATGACTTACACTGACACTGGCTTCAGCATGACCATGTGGTCGCAATTATATCTATGGACAATAATGATAATAATAATAGTTATAGTTTTTATAACTTAGTTTTCTGTGCACACATTTTAATAGACATCACTGACTAACATCAATATTACACTGATGAATTGACATCATATATACTGTATGTATGCAACAGTTTATGCAATAATATGCAAAAATTGCAATAATGTTATACTGGCAGGTTTAAACTTCCATTTGGAAACAAACAACTTGGACAGAAAATTACAAATCACAACTGAAGATTTCCAAAACATCACACATCCATTTATTGGGGAAAAGCAGCTAATGGTAGCACTTTACATAAAGGTACACAAATTACAGGGTATTTACCGTGTAATTGCATAGAAATTATCAGAAAATAACTGGTAATTTCTGGTAATAATGAGTAACTATTTGTAATTAATAATGTGTAATTTCTCAGTTAAATGCTGGTAATTTCCGGTGATAACAAATAATTATTGGCATAATAACAGTAGTAAGTAGTCATTACTGAATAATTACTATGTTATACTCTTTGCCTTTCCAATACCTGTTATGAAAGTATTAAATAACACCATGGGAACTGTACTGCCAGGCTTTATACTTCAATATTACACTGATTACACAGTAATTACCCTTTAATTTGTGTGCCGTAATGTAAAATGCAACCCAACTAATAACTCAAAGTTGATGAGTGTAGAATCTGCTGGACTCAGTCTGTAAAAGTTTCTCATTCAGTCAACTGAGGACTGAAGTTGCCTCCTGTTCTTTAAAAAGTTCCATCATTTGGTTTCATGTTGAGCTGTCAATCATTTAGTCAGATTTGGTGTCACTGTTTTTTTAAATGGAAACAAATTCTTCCTTTTATACTGGCAGAAGTTTAAAGCTCTATTTGAAGAGAAATCCATAAGAAATGTTGGATGTGAAACATTTCAAATCACAATTTGACACGATCACAGCACGGCAGGAGAGTATGAAGACTTTCATTCCAAAATGTTATCTAGACTTTTTTTTTTTTTTAAAGTGTTGAAATTCATCACTCAGTATTCAAAAATGTAAACAATTCTATCCTCAAAAACTGTTTTGTAGACAAAGGTCTTAGGCCTAAATTAGCTACATATATATTGTTGGGAACACACTACAGCGCCCCCTTTCTGTTGAAAATTATTAAACAAATGAGAAAAAGAAACCAGTGCTGGGAAGAGAAGATGACTGCTGTTGAAAATGACACATCATTTTAAGAGTCAAAGCCACTAAACTAAAATGTTTCCAAAGTGAAACCCCATATAACTTCACAGTTGGTACAAAGCCAAAGACTGTTTCCAACTGTCGTTTCAATGGGACTTTTATCATCCGATCACAAGAAATCATGAATTATTTAAAAAACATATTTACATTAATTTTCTTTAATTAGCGTTCAGTAAAAATAGCCAAAAATTCTTTGCTCAAATTGTTTTACCCTGCATATAAACAAGAAAAAACACTAAAAACATTTCACCTATATTTTTTGTTTTGTTTTTAGGTTTTTGCACATTTCGTTTTTATTTTTATTTGAACGTTTTTTAACACCTCGTTTCTTTGTAGTTTTAGTTTTACGATAAAAACCTTCCTTGTCAATCAAAAGTCAGATATTTAGTGGATATCAGTGGGTTTGGAGGTAAATTACATTAGCAGCCACGGGAGATGCATAACTTTAATAAATAACACATTCTGCATATTTTTCGGGCCAATTGTCGACATCCAGCGATGAGAACTCAAAAAAAATCACATCGAAATGAGAAGCGGAAACGTAGACCGAGTTTGTTTTTGATTTGGAGAGTTTCGGGATCAAGCCGGATCCAGGAGAAGATCGTGGTTCAGAAAGCCCGGCATCGAGGAATACAGCTCTCTCTCCTTCTCTCTCTCTCTTTCTTTCTCTCTCTCTGTCTCTTTCTCTCTCTCCGTCTCCATGGTTACTTGTTTGGTCGTCTTGGAGTTGTCGGGGCCGAGGTCCTTACAGATCAAAGACGTCTGTTTCCCCTCCAGCCAGTAGGTCACCATGTCACCTTTACCCTGTGGAGAGAGAGAGAGAGAGAGAGAGAGAGAGAGAGCGTAACATGATCTCATAAAAAGTAATGAAACGAGCACAAACTCTTAAACTCAGATTTACACGATGTCGACACAAATTATGCGTTCCTCCACCACAAACTGGATTCTGTGACAAAAACGTGAATTGGACATTTTCAGCTAAAGGTCATCTAACGGTTAAAGTTATATAACCCTAAACCCTAACCCTTATACAAGGCTTTGTTCCTGGTTAAATAAGAAAACCTTTAGCTAAAAATTAAAATTTGACTATAAATTTCCTTCGTACAAGCTGGGAATTGACTTCCGGCATTGAAGTCAAACTCAGCCGCCCATCCTCCACCCGACCACAACACCCTGACTGTCCACAGAGCTACTTCAATGTGACTCTACTTCCTGTTTATAGTCGTGTCTCCGTTACGGAACCGTTTCCTGCTGGGAAAACGTAATTTCATCATTCATAATTTGACATCAGGTTGGAGAGACGGTGTCCGACAGCAGGAGTCTGTGGTTGTACTGGGCGTCTCACCTTAACCTGCATCATTCCTCTGCACTCTAACACGTAGCCGCCGATCTCCTCCAGCAGGTAAAACGCACTGGAACTGCACTGGATCTTCAGGGCTGCAAAGACACTTACTTAGCATTAGCATATCCTGTGTGTACCATAAACAATCTATTGTAACCCTAGATGTCACTACGCTAGCATTAGCATGTCCAGTTTGTATCATAGACAGTCTACTGTAATCCTAGATATCACTTCTTTAGCATTAGCATTATCAGGTTCAGTTTGTATCATAGATAGTCTATTGTAACCCTAGATATCACTTCTTTAGCATTAGCATGTCCAGTTTGTATCATAGACAGTCTATTGTAACCCTAGATATCACTTCTTTAGCATTAGCATGTCCAGTTTGTATCACAGACAGTCTATTGTAACCCTAGATATCACTTCTTTAGCATTAGCATGTCCAGTTTGTATCATAGACAGTCTATTGTAACCCTAGATATCACTTCTTTAGCATTAGCAGGTTCAGTTTGTATCATAGACAGTCTATTGTAACCCTAGATATTACTTCTTCAGCATTAGCAGGTCCAGTTTGTATCACAGACAGTCTATTGTAACCCTAGATATCACTTCTTTAGCATTAGCAGGTTCAGTTTGTATCATAGACAGTCTATTGTAACCCTAGATATCACTTCTTTAGCATTAGCATGTCCAGTTTGTATCACAGACAGTCTATTGTAACCCTAGATATCACTTCTTTAGCATTAGCAGGTTCAGTTTGTATCATAGACAGTCTATTGTAATCCTAGATATCACTTCTTCAGCATTAGCAGGTTCAGTTTGTATCATAGACAGTCTATTGTAACCCTAGATATCACTTCTTTAGCATTAGCAGGTCCAGTTTGTATCATAGCGTTCACATCAAAATAAGCAAAAGAACAGGATGACGTCTCATTGCTACAACTTGGAAACGTTCTCTTGTTTAAGTCTTTGTTTAATGCCCACATCCAAAATCAGTTTTAGTTATGAATTTAAAATTCACCATAAATTGCAGCAGGTAATACTATTGTTTTACTGTGAATAGGTTATAACTCATATAAATAATTTTATAGACTTTAAAAATTCAAAGAGAAAAAAAAAAACATTTGTCAGACCACAGCGAGGAGTTCAGGGTCTGCATTTATGTAGCTTTATGCAGCCTAGCTAGCTAGCAGGATTCATAACTAAGTCTAACACAGAGTGAAAGACAAAGTGGGCTTCATAAAATGTCAGCAAGTAACTTTTCAAAGCTGCGGTGAACAGTATTTTCTGGTAGGTTTGTTTACTTCCTTAGAGTTAGCATCAACAATCCCAGTGTGTTAGCGCAGCGTTACCCTGGCTGGTCGACTCCATCCTGGACGCTGTGTTGACTGTATCTCCAAACAGACAGTAACGAGGCATCTTGGTCCCGACAACCCCCGCTACCACCGGACCTGGAGAGAGAGAGAGAGATAGAGAGAGATAATGCCCTGTGATAGAAAGCCAAAAGATTTTGAAATTGTCTTCTCAAGTCTTGTCATTTTGGGGCTTTCGGATTTTCTCTGGATCTCTTTTTTTTTTTTTTTTATGTGTCTGAAGATGAAAATGAATGGTATTTTTGGCTCCTTTTTGCCAATTGGTTCTTAAAACTTGGTTCACAAAGCCACGAAATCCTGGAATGCTAAGCTAACTGTGGCTAGCGATTGCGGCTTCAAAACCATTAGAATCACCTCAACAAATACAAAAAATGCGCAATAGAAAAACCCTGAAAGCAGAAATAGTAATAATAATAATAATAACAATATTAGCGCTGGACGCAGTTGAAGACAATAACGTATTCTTACACCGCTATTCATTTTAATGTTAGACTGAAAGGGGGCGGGGCTAGAATGCCTTATTTGGGCTGAAGAATGATGTCACTTGAGAGGAGAATTAATTATAATTGAAGGAGCAGTTGTTTGTGTTTCGGGGGACTAGAAACCCTTAAAAATATTCCAACAGCTTGTGTGTGTATGCGTTTACCTGAGTGTACGTCAGTTGAAATGTGTGTGTGTGTGTGTGTGTGTGTGTGTGTGTGTGTGTGTGTGTACCGGAGTGTATCCCGGCTCGTATCTGCAGCTGTGTGTTGGGTTTGTGGGGGATCCTGAAGGAGCGGCAGACTCCCACCAGGTCCAGAGCCATGCTGGAGATCTCCGCCGCGTGGAGGATCCCGTTCACCCGGGGCACGCC
>NW_027280830.1:20000-37500 GCF_046629955.1 Centroberyx affinis
GAAGGTGGGGCGGTGGGCGGGGTTATGGGAGCGACATCGCCGGATCAGCTACGGAAACACACACAGGACAAAAAAAAAAAAACAGAGGAAAAGGTGTGAGGCAGAATCTGAGTATTTTTTGTGTTATATAATAACGCTTTTGAAAAATAAGTGTCACAGGAAAGTGTTTCAGACGGAGCCGCGGACTGTCGGTGCTGATGATGTCACTTCCCACAAAAACATTCAACATGCCGACCGCTAGCTGGCTAACAACTTATCATGCAGACAAACGGAGATAACGTTCGCAATCCAAACAATCTTTGTAATCTTTGTACGTTAAAAACAATATTTACCACTGTCAATTTTTATTTGTTGCCATAATTTGTTAGCGCCGTAAATAAACAGATTACCATCGGCCTTCCACCTGACGGATATCTGATGCTCCGGCTGAAAGCGCCTTTAGAGAGGGAGCACTTTGATTTCACACACACACACACACACACACACACACACACACACACACACACACACACACACACACACACACACACACACACACACACACCTCCACGTAGTCGGCAGGACAGGGACAGGTGCTGTCGGCTTTACTGGAGATGAGCTCAGGAAGAGGAGGACACCAAGAACACTCCAGACTGGACTCCTCCACCTGGACAGCAGAGTGGAACACAGTAAACACAGTACAGTAGAATACAGTAGAATAGAGCAGAGTACAGTAGAATAGAATAGATTTGAATACAGTAGAATACAGTACAGTGCAGTAGAATAGATTTGAATGGAGTAGAGTAGAATACAGTAGAGTAGAACACAGTACAGTAGAATACAGTAAAATAGATTTGAATACAGTTGAATAGATGTGAATACAGTAGAATAGATTTGAATGGAGTAGAGTAGAATATAGTAGAGTAGAACACAGTACAGTAGAACACAGTACAGTAGAATACAGTAGAATAGATTTGAATACAGTAGAGTAGAATACAGTAGAATATAGCAGAATACAGTAGAGTAGAATAGATTTGCACACAGTAGAATACAGTAGAATAGAGAAGAATATAGTAGAATAGAGTAGAATACATAGATTTGAATAGAGTAGAGTAGAATACAGTAGAAAACAGTAGAGAAGAGTAGTGTAAAATCTGAATTAAATCTGAAACGAATACGGTAAAGTAGAGCAGAGTAAAGTAGAACGAGTAAACATCAGTTCTACCTACAGAAAGGAATAGAGTGCAGTAGAATAGATTATATTTGAAAAGAATACTCTACAGTAGAGTAGAGTTGAGTAGATCAGAGCAGAGATCAGTTCTGGTAGGAGAAGATACAGGCACAATGCAAACTGGACTCATCTGTTTACATAATGGAGCACAATAGAATAGAATAGAATAGAATCGATCTGAGTAGAGAAGAGAAGAAGAAGAGAAGGTTAGAAGAGAATATGATGTAATAGACTAGAGCAGAGTAGAGTAGAGCATGTGACAGGACAGTCAGCCAATCACAGACTTATAATTACAATGGAGTCACAGAACAATCAGCCAATCACTGATGGACTTAACAACAGAGTGACAGGACAGTTAGCCAATCAGAGAGAGACTCACTGGGACCGGGTCGCTGCGAGTGGCGATCTCCAGCAGAATGATGGAATAACTGGAAAAATACACTGGAGTTACCACCGTGTGTGTGTGTGTGTGTGTGTGTGTGTGTGTGTGTGTGCCTGTGTGTGTGTGTGTGTGCCTGTGTGTGTGTGTGTGTGTGTTACCTGAACACGTCCCCAGCCAGTGTGGGCTCCATGTTGGCCTTGTGACACTCGGGGGGCGTGTACACCTCCAGCAGCCTCAGCTGATAGGTGGAGAGAGGCTCCGCCCCTTCCTCCCTCCGATAGGTCCTCAGCCCGTAGTCTGACGGGAGCAACCGCATGTCAGTCAGAGTCAGAGGCAACTTCTGGTCCAATCAACATCCAGAAACTATCTGGGTCAGTAACTGTGCGTTCATGTGTCGTGAGATTTATCGGAAAAAAACGAGTTTCCTATTTGGAAATTTCACAGAAAATTTTGCTACCTGAGTTTCTGAGTTATGACACAATTATAACCTTTAAAGTCCCCATGAAATGATCTCCCATAACTTTTACTTCCTGGTAAACAGAGTATCTTTCATGGTGACATCATCGTGCACCAGGAGGCGTAAATAAAAATTCCAACCGATAAAACATCCCAGATTTTTTTATAGTCCCGCCTCTCAGCTCCTCCCATCCAATCAATCCGCCTTTCTCTCCCTAACTGATATTCCATTGGTTTAGACTTTTGAATGATCCCTCCCTCCCTGCGTTATGTCCCGCCCCAACATCCTGTTTCAACAGGAAATACATCAAATCAAGGAAGTAATGATGCTGTTTGGTCTTTAATCTTCTCAACATGTCGATAAATATAGTTTTGTGTCAGTCAACAGTAAGAACACATAGAAGTTTGTTGTGAACCAGACTATAACCCAAAATTTTGTTCGTCAAATTCGCTTGTCAAGCTGCAGGGCGGCCATGTTTGTTTATCGCTTGTCTTCCTGGTTTGATTTTCTGACAAAATATTTCAGTTTAGTTTGGCAGCCAGCTGGGAAGTCCCAGATGTCTGACTTTACCACAAGCGCATGAACGCACCACATGTCCCAAACCACTTCGATAAACTCAAAAATGCCTGGTGGTCGGAAGGCTTTTTTTAGTTCCTGCAAAGTTGATTGGGAGATACAATGTTTTCACGCAATAATATGTAGACAGTAGACTATATATGACAGTATCTATAGAGAGCAGATTATATATGACAGTATATATCAGTGTTACCGGTGATCTTGCAGACCCAGCGGTCGTCTAACACACAGTTCAGAGACTTGAGTCGGCCGTGACAGATCCTGTGCTGGTGCAGGTACGACATCCCTCTGGCTATATCTGTGGCGAAGGAGAACCTGTGTGTGTGTGTGTGTGTGTGTGTGTGAGAGAGGGAGAGAGAGAGAGAGAGAGGGAGACAGAGAGAGAGAGAGAGAGGGGGGATTTCAAGTCTTTTGAATTTTTCATTAAAGTCTAGTCATTATTGTAATTTTTACTTAAAGCAACATTTTATTTTTTAACCTTTCTCAGATAAGGTGTGTGTGTGTGTGTGTGTGTGTGTGTGTGTGTGTGTGTCCGGCCGTTTACCTGAAGCCCCAGTTTAGCGGGATCTCCTCGTTGAGAAGCACGTCGTTCAGGCTGCCTTTGGGGCAGTACTCTGTTACTATGGCAACGTTAGGCACCTCAACGCAGCCGCCGAAAAACTTACAGAGGTTCGGGTGGTCGAGCTCTCTGGGGAGAGAGAGAGACAGAGAGAGAGAGAGAGAGAGAGAGAGAGAGCATCAAGACACTCAACTCTAATCAGTTGAAAAGTTGATGGGATGGGGAAGGGTGTAGTGTGTGTGTGTGTGTGTGTGTGTGTGTGTGTGTGTTACCTGACTTGTTTGACTTCCTGTCTGATGGCTTTGGAGAGAGAAAAGGTCTTAGTTTGAATCCTCTTAATGGCCACCGTCCTGCCGTCACTGGAGAGGGAAATTACATTAGGATTTAGTAATAGAGATTTTGCAATTTACCAACCAGCTGAGTCTCATGATGGAGGAACAGTGTGAACTGTGTGTTAGTGAATAAAGTGTAAATGTGTCTGAAGCAGCTGTCAGCAGAGAGCAGCTGAGTCAGCTTGTTGTAGTGTGGCTGTAGATCCATTCAGTAACGTTCTCAGTAAAAGTGAAAAGTGTGATAAGGTGGATTTGTTTCCAAATGTAGGTTACTGTGACACAGTAAACTGTCTTGTCTTTAGCCCTAGTCTCTACTCCAAAACATGAAGAGTTGTAGCTTGAGAAGAGTCAGCTCAGTTAACCTGAACAAACTGTTAGCTAGCTAACTAGCCAGCAAACACACTGATGTTAATGTCAACATGCTAACGCTAGCTGCTACTAGCTACGTTAGCTAGTGTGCTAATCAGATGTGTTAACAACAAGACAGTGATGTTAGCTGACCAGATGCTATGGTTAGCTAGCTAACAAGCTGACATTATATATAATATCTGAAGCAACACTTGGCAGTGGCTGCATCTTGTTGCTCTGCATCACAGGGGGCAACTTTGTGTTTTCTGCTTTTATTGTATTTGTTTTTTAAATTTTATTTGTAATAAAGGTTATTGTTTTTATTCTTATTCCATCCTGCCTCTCTGCCTCTGTGGCTCGTCTGTTTGATTCAGGAGCTTCTGCTGTGGAGACTAATTTAAACAGTGTTATATACAGTGTGTGTGTGTGTGGGGGGGGGGGGGGGGGGGGCTGATATATCACACACGGATTTAACATCCTCATAGAAGATCAGAAAGAGAAAGGCAGAGAGAGAGAGAGACAGAGAGAGGGAGAGACCTTCTGCCCTACCATGCCAATATGTCATACTGTTATTTACTCTTACTTGTGTCTGTGTTGCTGTTTCCTGGCTTGTTGTCAAAGTTATGATACGATCAAGCAGCCAAAACCACAGCTGAGTTTTGAGCCAATCAGGAAGAGGCTGGAAGCTGCAGTTCCTCTACAGTCCACTAGAGTCCGGCTCCAGAAAGACTCCAGACCTCCAACTCCAGGAAGTCTCTGGACCACAAACCAACTTGTGATAAAATATAAAGTCAAGACATTTTCTCCAGCAGAGGTTTTGGTCTCAGCAGCTAACTTCACTTCTTCTACTGTGTGTCCTGATGGAGATTTTCAAAATAACTGACATTAACAGATAGAACAGATGAAACATGGGGCTGTTTTCCTAGTGATTGCTAGTGAAGCCTTTTAATAGGAATAAATAGCATTCGTTGAATCAGTGTTTTTGTTTGTTTTTTTAAGAAGAGGAAGAAGATCGTTACATGACAGGTTAGTTCAGGAGGGTCCAGGTGGGACCTGAAGAGAAAGATGGGCAGTGATTCAGCCGTTCTGACAGAAGGGGGCGGAGCTCGCTCCACCACTGTGGTGCCAGGGAGGAGAAGAGTCGATCGGGATGAGAGTCAGAAGATGCTGCAGGAGTCCAGGAGGGAGAGGACCAGAACCTGGACCAGAACCTGGACCAGGAAGGAACGGGCGCATTTGGGGAGGGAGAACCTACAGGAGCGGGTCGTCGCTGCAGAGCAGGCAGAGCAGGACAGCTGCTGGTCCAGGATCAGCCCGAGGTTCTTGGCGGTCTGAGAGGGAAACACAGTGGTGTTGTCATGGTGATGGAGGTCTGTGAGAGGACGACCTGTCCCTGGGAGAAATAGTAGCTCCGTCTTTTCAAGATTGAGCTTGAGGTGGAGAACAGACATCCGAGCACTGAGACACAAGGAGACGCTCCATCAGTTTGTATCTGAGGGGAACAGAGGGAGAGCTGAGTGTCATCAGCATAGCAGTGACAGAAGCCATGAGAGGAGATCACATGACCGAGGGATTTAGAGAACAGCAGGGGCCCCAGGATGGAGCCCTGAGGGACACCGGTGTTAAGTGGACAAGGTCTGGACAGAAAAGCTCTCCATGAGACCTCGGCTTCACTCTGGCTGCTTCGGCTCCAAAAAATGTCAAAATGGTGGCGATTGTAAACCCGATTTTTTGGCTAGTCTTTTATGATATGATACGATTTACTTTATTCCCCATGAGGGCAACTGGGATTTGTTTTGTTTGGATGTCACTTCCTCCTGGACACTGCATGCACCAGCATCTCATCTTACCCATGATCCTCAGCACTGTGGGCTGTGTGGCTTTAATAGGTTAATGAGCTGTCAATCATTCACTCTAACTTAAATTTTATTCTTCACACAGGATCAATAAAGTTTCATCTGATCTCATTTAGGAAACAACAGTCCAGCAGAAAGAACCAGACCATGTAAAGATGAACAATAAAACTGTTTTATTAATAATAATAATAATAATTTTTCCACAACAATAAAATTTAACAAAGGCTCACTAGAAAAGTGTGTAGAGTTCTGTACAGTAGATACAGTACGTAGTAAACTGGCCGCAGCGGCACAGCAGCGCTTCATTCAAACATTATGTACAAATAAAACCACAAAAAACCAGCTAGCAAACAGAAGAGACACAGCGCAGGTTCAGGTTCACTCTGCTCCAACCTGCAGCCTGTCGCCTCCAACACAAGCTAACAGGCTAACCAGTTAACTTGCTAGCAGGTTAACTAGCTAACAGGCTAACCAGTTAACTTGCTAGCAGGTTAACTAGCTAACAGGCTAACCAGCTAGCAGGTCAACTAGCTAGCAGACTAGTTAGCTCCAGCTGCATTCACACATGCACAGGAAAACCTGTTTTTAAGTGTTTTTGTTCCAGATCGACGCTCCTGTCTGTCTGAATACTAACAACAACTAACTACTGTGGCAGGAACACAGAGAGGTCAGGGGTCAGAGGTCAGAGGTCAGGGTCTGGAGCTGGCGGGGATTCAGTGTCTTGCTCAAGGGCACTTCAGCAGGTGGGGGGGGGGGTAAATCTCAGACTTCCTGTTCCTGTGAGCGCAGCCAGTCAATATCAGTTGTTGCCATAGCAACAGGAGAAGTGAGAGGACGATGACATCACCAGTCTGACATCACCGCCCTCTACTCAGCTTCCCGGTCGTCATGACTACGCTTTGGGTTTCACGCCCGTCGCCCGCGGTCGGCTGGTAAACGAGGCTGTTGCCCTGGCGACACCGACTGCTCGTTAACCTTAACGAACTTCATCACATTTTAAAACAAAACAAAACACATTCTCCGTCTGTGAGGGCGACGCCCACTTCCTGTCTCCGTCTGTGAGGGCGACGCCCACTTCCTGTCTCCGTCTGTGAGGGCGACGCCCACTTTGTGTCTCTCTGTGGATTCTGTTTTTGCACACTTGCTTTTTGCTTTCTTTCTTACTTTCAGTCCATCTGTCTACCTGTCTGACTACCTGTCTGTCTGCCTGTCTGCCTGCCTGTCTGTCTGACTACCTGCCTGTCTGCCTGCCTGTCTGTCTGACTACCTGTCTGTCTGTCTGCACCTAGCAGCTAGCTCTCAGCCAGCCTTGTAAAGGAATGCACTTTGGTAGAGTCGACCAAATGCCCTGGGTTTGTGTTAGTCACAACAATGACAACAGTAATTATAATAATAATAATAATAATAATAATAATAATAATAATAATAATAATAATAATAATCATGATAATAATAATCATCATGATGATAATAACAGAGCAGTCTGAGGTACCAACATGAAAAAACGGCGCTCTCTTCAGGAGCATCAAACCATGCTAATGCTAATGCTAGTGTTAGCGCCGCCACAGAGAGAAGCTCACTGTAGCTAGCGGCTAGCTGTGTGCTAGCAGCAAGTTAGCGGCTAGTGTTAGCTTCACCGTAGATAAACATCAGTGCAGCTAGCTGGACGCTAGCGTTGATCGGCTAGTGTTAGCTTAGCCCTGTCAGTGGGAGGGATCACCCGTCTCTAGGCAACGTGTAGCAACAAGTTGGCTGATATGTGTCTGAGTACACACACACACACACACACTCACACACACACTCACACACTCACACACACACACACACACACACACACACTGGGAGTCTCAGTAGTCATCAGTTTAAAGCTACAATCCACGATCCATGCGTCACCACACTTTGCTTGTTTTGTAAACATTGTGTAAGAGAGGGGGCGGGGCTAAGTGAGCTCCAGGTGGGGGCTGTAAGTAAGGGGGGGGTGATGATGTCAGACTGTACAGCTCCTCCTTCTGCTGATAGCAGATCAATATCAGAGGGAAGAGCTGCAGTCTGCTGCACTAGCAAGTCAACTTTCAGTTAGCGTTAGCATGCTAGCTAGCCAGCGAGGTTAGCTGCTGCTAAAAACAAAGAAACTTGTTCCTGCTGCACAGAGGGGGGCAGAGGGAGGCAGGTGGGGGCAAGTGGGGGCAGAGGGAGGCAGGTGGGGGCAGAGGGAGGCAGGTGGGGGCAGAGAGGGGCAGGTGGAGGCAGGTGGGGGCAGAGGGGGGCAGGTGGAGGCAGGTGGGGGCAGAGAGGGGCAGGTGGGGGCAGGTCAGATCGCAGACTGTAGCTTTAACCCTCCAGTCTTTAGTGTTCAGTGGAGAGTTTTAGTGTCCAGCTTACAGGACTGTTGGCTCCACTCAGGTGAGAGCTGGGAACCTCTGGTGTGGGGTCAGAGGTCAGAGGTCAGAGGTCAGGGGTCAGGGGTTCAGACGGTATCTTTGGGCATTGCTGAGGAGACGGTCATGTGACCCTGTGCTGCTTTGCTATTGGAGCAGACCGGAGCCATACAGCAGAGGAACAGGCTTTAACTCAGGTGATGCTTTCTCTTCATACTGGGGGTTGTTTGCTGATCACTGATTGGACGTCACAGGCGCCAACATGGCGGCTTCTGACATGTGGCCCAACTCTGTGTGTGTATGGCTCCTGGTGGGGAGGGGGGTTGTGTGTGTGTGTGCGGGGGGGGGGGGGGGGGGGGGGCAACATGGCGGTGAGACACCGAAGGCACGAAGTTACGACTGTCAGCACTCTGTCTCCACTCGCTAGAAAAACTGATAAAAAACACAATCAACCAACCAATCAAATCCTTAGAAAACAAACAAACAGAAACATCAGAGAGGACCCCCACCCCCCCACCCTCCCTTCAGTACTTCCTGGTTCCTGTCCAGGGGGCGGAGCTTCCCCTGAGATGGGTGGAGCAGGTACTCTGAGTATACACATCATCTGTTCCTGTGCATTACATCATCGTTACATCATCGTTACATCATCCTCCTCCTCCTCAACCTCCTGCTACATCACAGTTCTTCCTCTTCCTCCTCCAGTCTGACTCAGCTTCCTGTGGGCGGAGCCACACTGTGGAAAAACTGAGACATGATAGGCCCAAACACCTGCTGTGTGTGTGTGTGTGTGTGTGTGTGTGTGTGTGTGAGTGTGTGTGTGTGTGTGAGGGAACAGACTTTTAAGTACCCAGAGAGCCTCTGTTGTAGAACGCTGACGTTCCAAATACATACTGCTACATAGAACCTGACTTCACACACACACACACACACACACACACACACACACACACACACACACACACACACAGCTGATCTTCAAGTATAACACATGATACTAAATCTGTAGGTTACATTATTAAGGTTTAGTGACTAAATCCTGATATCCCTCCGCCGGCCTTGGATCTATAAATATCTGTGTTCAGAACACGCTAACAACACGCCAGCTACATGGAACCTGCTTCAGGTGCATTCTGGGCCACTGGATCATCGGAGGAAACCCTTTGATCTCCAGAGCGAGGCTCGTCTCCTCCATCATGAGAATGTGGAACTAGGATCTAATATTTGGCGAGGGGGAGAATTGACCTCTTCTGTTCAAATCTGATTGGTTACCAGCCGTCCCATCATGCTCCACGCAAGCTTCTCCAGTATGGCTTCACAACTAAAACTCCTTTCCCAGAATGCTTAGCTGCTAGTGTCCTTTGTCTACATGAGTCCTGCACAGCGCTGTGAACAGGATCAATACTGTCTGATAGAGAACTTATCTGATCTTATACTGTGCTGCGGTCTGTAGGATCTATGTTTAGAGATCTATCTGTATATATTCATATGTACAGATCTGTGGATATAGATCTGTGTTTATAGATCGGTGTGTATAGATCTGTTTATATAGATCTGTGTGTCTGTCATGATTCATGATCAGAAACACAGCAGGAGATCTACGGATCATTTCTTTGGGACAGGAGTCATGTAGTGTGAAGTCAGCCTCGGTCTGAAACCACCGTGAAGGCCGCCCGCCACCACATGACCTCTGAAACACCTCCTGTCTCCGCCTGCAGGGGGCGGGTCCACCGACCAATCAGGACGAAGCAGGGGCGGGGCCAAGAGCCGACCCGCCGTGGACCAGAGCGATCACACACACACACACACACACACACACAACACACACACACACACACACGGAGCAACTTCTGCTGCCTGTCACTGAACACGCCTGTTTGTATGACGTGTGTCTGAGGAATATCACGATATAAAGAAACAGAAGGCAGAGGAACAAAGCCTTCATCATCATCATCATCATCATGTGTTCTGCTCACAGAAACAACATGGAGGCTGCTGCAGGGCTCTGTGGACTCAGACCCAGGCTGTGGTGGAAGAGTCTTTCTGCTTAAGAAGGTTCCTGAGTGAAATGACCCGGAAGTTTCTAAGTGTCAGCCATGATGAGAGCTGTAGGAATCCTCTAAACACTAAGGAAAGGAGCTTCAATGCTTCCTTACTTAGCTCCTTTAGCAGAGGAGACACTGGAGCCTCCTTTACCAAAGGAAAGGAGATAACGCCGTCCCACAATGCCTTGCGACGCACCGTTCGGCCGTTCACGAAAACAAACGATCAGACCGACAAGAGACGCAGATCATCATCAAGTTCCCGTTGCTTATTCAGCATTTTCCATCTTATGCCATAAGTTGCTAATATGCTAATATGTTCTGAACAACATGTTAAACCCAGAGGAGAACTATGAACGTTCCTCTGCTGTGAAATGATGAAAGTGAAGTTCAGGTTGTAGAGGAACCTGCTCAGGCTGCTTTACTTATTTCTTCATTCTGAGCTTGTTGTGTTGCAGCTTTAGGAAAATCATTCATTCATCTGACTTCAGTCTCAGATGTGAAGCTCTTGCCTGTCTTACATGAATTTAACAATTATTTTCATACAATCAAACTAATTTGGATTCATGTGGATAAATATGAGCGGACAGGAGGCTGAGCGTGAGCAACCATTCTCAATGTGAAAACCATTTCCTGTCACTTTAGTGACTGGTCGCCTATATTCCTTTTTTATTTCAATTCCAACCTTGGTGATGAAGTCATATTTTTCACCGGGTCGTCCAGGTTTACAGCCTGCATGAAACACGGTAAGAACACACAGGGAGAAGATCTGAGATGGTTTCAGTCGTCCATCTTCTGAACGTTGTAGTTTCACACAGCAGATCCACCTCATTAACATAATCACATCGTCTAGTGTCAGTGCAGTGGGATTCTCTTTTCCTAAGTCCTGATGAATTCTCCTTCACATCTTTCCTTGACCTCATGACGTTTTCCAACGAGGTCGAGGAGAAGAGGTGAGGAACAGGAGATTTTTTTGACTATTCCACCGCAGCCTTGTAGTCTCCTCCTGCCTCCTTTAGTCTCCTTTACTCTCCTCCTGCCTCCTTTAGTCTCCTCCTGCCTCCTTTAGTCTCCTTTACTCTCCTCCTGCCTCCTTTAGTCTCCTCCTGCCTCCTTTACTCTCCTTTACTCTCCTCCTGCCTCCTTTACTCTCCTTTACTCTCCTCCTGCCTCCTTTACTCTCCTCCTGCCTCCTTTACTCTCCTCCTGCCTCCTTTAGTCTCCTTTACTCTCCTCCTCCTGCCTCCTTTAGTCTCCTTTACTCTCCTCCTGCCTCCTTTAGTCTCCTCCTGCCTCCTTTAGTCTCCTTTACTCTCCTCCTGCCTCCTTTAGTCTCCTCCTGCCTCCTTTACTCTCCTTTACTCTCCTCCTGCCTCCTTTACTCTCCTCCTGCCTCCTTTACTCTCCTCCTGCCTCCTTTAGTCTCCCTCTCCTTCTTCCTCTCTAATCACAGCTCCTTCGGCTCCTTCAAACGGTGAGTAAACTCAACCTGAACATGCTTCTCTGCTTCAGCTCCAAAATCCTTCAGAAAATGAAAAGCTTCTAAAACGATAAATAAATTGATAACTGATGCCTGATAAATTATAACCATGGTGTCATTCATTCTGTGCTTTTAAGGCTGGGCAGTGTAGAGCTAATAGGCTACAGCTAAAAGGCTAATGGCTAGCCATCTGACTGTTAATAGGCAAATAGTGAGCCAGCTATAACTAGCTGACTAATAGCAAAATTGCTATGGCTAGCAGGCTAACTGTTAGCCAGTTAACATGTTTTAGCAGGTAGCAAAGTAACAGCTAACCAGCTACAACTGGCAAGTTAACAGTTAGCCAGCTAACAGGCACAAAGCTAGCATGGTAACAGGCTAGCTACAGACTGTAGAGCAACAGCTAGCTTTTCAACAGTTAGCCAGGAAACAGCTAGCCAGCTGGCAGCTGTTTTATAAAAGAGATCCGGCTAACAGGTTGATGATTCTGTGCTCAACACATAAAAGCCTTGTTCCCTTCATCAGCACCATGTTTATCGGAGGTGACACTGTGTGTGTGTGTGTGTGTGTGTGTGTGTGTGTGTGTCAGGAGCTACAGAGTGGTGTGTGTGTGTGTGTGTGTGTGTGTGTGTGTGGATTGTCTGAACAGCCCAGTAGTCCTGCTCCTGTTCAGCAGCCAGTTCAGTTCCAACATGTCTGCTCACCTCTGTCTCCCCATTCACTCAAATTATAAAACCGTAGTTTCTGTCTCAGATGGGACTTGGCTAGTTAATCTGAATGTAGAGACGAGTTTGACCCACAGACTGCCAGTCGCACCCAAATCCAAACTGGTCTCCTTCAGCCCTGAATGTCCAGTTCAGATTAAAACCAGCAGCGAGCCGGTCTGGTGTCAGTCCTGTCTGACCAAACGCACCCCAGCGCCGTGAGCGCCGCGTGTTTCCGGCCGACCGAACGCTCCCCGGACGGGAAAACCCACAGACCGGTCGTGTTCGGTCAGGGTCGCCTGAACGCGGCCCGCCTCCCCCCCACGGCGGGGCGCGTTCGCTCTCAGCTGACCAGCTTGGGCAGAACCGTCCGGGGCTGGATGTTCCCGTTGGCGTCGGTGATCGCCGCCAAGTTAGTCCTGGTCTTGGAGGAGGAGGAGGCGGTGGAGGAGGAGGGGGGGACGAGCTTGGAGACGGAGGTGACGGCTCCCTCGGCGGTGCCGCGCTTGGAGGAGGACGAGGTCTTCTCCCCGGCGGAGGAGGAGGTCCCCGTCGGCGGCTTGGGGAGTCGCCTCCTGAGCCACGGGTGTCGGAGCGCCTGGCCGGGCGTCATCCTGAGCGCCGGGTCCCACTCCAGACACTGCTTCAGGAAGTCCAGGAACAGCGGGTCGTCGCAGCCCTTCAGCGCCGCGGCCCAGTCCTTGCTGGCCGGCGGGCCGCGGGTCTTCCCCCGCCGCGAGCGCCCGCCGTTCAGCACCGCCGTGCCGTCGGGCAGCGTGGTCACGCCGCAGTACCGCGGGAAGCCTTTGGACGACACGAAGTTCTTGGCTCTCTTGGAGGCGTCCAGCAGCTTCTGGCCGGGCATGCCCAGCAGCTCGATGATGCAGGCCAGCTGGTCCGCCTCGTCCTCGCCCGGCAGCAGAGGATAACCGGTCAGCAGCTCCGCCAGAATACAACCCAGAGACCACATGTCTATCGGCATCCCGTACCTGGAGCCTGCGGAGAGACGGGCAAGGGCGTCACTTTGTGTTGAAAAGCGGTGGGGACATAAGGGCTCAGATGAAAAAACATTTTCGGTCTTCCACATATGCGATTTTAGGCAATATAATGAGGGGATCGGTATGAGGTCAGAGTAGATAATTACGGCGAGAACAAAATTGCATAACGGTGCATCAAAAGGGCAAAACCTAGATACTACAGAGTCAGCAATATGAAAACACTCAGCATAAAACACACAACATCGACCGCACAGTGCAGTGCAGTGCACATCCAGCTGCAACACAAGTCAACAATTTGTTAAAGTTACTGATCGGCACATTCAAGTTTTTGGGTCATTTTAGAATCAGTAGGCTAGGGGGGATTTTTTTTTTTTAGCTGATGTTTGGCTTTTTTTGGACAATGCGCATCTGTTTCTTCTATATTTACATTGCGTTGTATGTTTTCTTATTGTGCAAATAAACCTCAAAGCGTTCTCATTTGTTAGTTAACATTTCTTGGTGCGAGCTATTCTTCAGAACATTTTTAACAAATTATGCTTTTAAAATGTGATCGGGACAAAATCTGCCACTTCAAAAAGTGGTGGGGACATGTCCCCAGCGTCCCCAGTGTAAATGACACCTATGGAGACGGGTAAGACCCACGCTCACACTCAGAGGAAAACACACAGAACAGAGCTGACCGGCCGCACTGATCCATCACAACACAGAATATTGATGATAGAAGTGTGTGTTGTGAGCGTCAACATGGCGGCGAGGCAGAACAACAGAAGAAGAAACAAACTCTATAGTATAAATTCAATCAGAAACTGATCTGAAACCTCCAGTCATCCCAAAGCTCCACCAGGCGAACTCTGTCTGATCTTTGTTCCGGTCGGACCGTCGTCTCTGTGTTCGCCGCTAGCTTCTACAAAACAAACGTACGAACGATCTGATTGGCTGAACGGACGCTGATGGGAAAAGTTCAGCTGGTTGAACTTTCTGTCGTCAGAACGATGGAAATCTGACAGACGGAGCGTCATCAGCTGTCAGTGGGAATCAACTGAAGTGAACAAACAGGACGGACAGATGGATCAGTATGGCCGCCGCCTAACGCTTAAACCAATCAAATCAATACGTGTACAAGCTCCGCCCCTCTGCAGACGGTTTGGAGACAGTTCAGTGCTTTGTCTGATGAAGTGTGTTCTTACCCAGAATGACCTCCGGCGCTCGGTAAAACCTGGACTGGATGTAGGTGTAAACTCTCTGATGTTCATAACAACTAGAACCAAAGTCTATTACCTGGAGGGAGAGAGAGAGAGAGAGAGAGAGAGAGAGAGAGAGAGACAAAGAGAGAGAGAGAGAGAGAGAGAGAGAGAGAGAGAGAGAGAGAGAGAGAGAGACAAAGAGAGAGAGAGAGAGAGAGAGAGAGAGAGAGAGAGAGAGAGAGACATGTTGCTCTTTAAGTTTTATACATTAACCATTCTTCATTAGTAACTACAATTCTGGTTCCACATTCGTCCCTGTTTTGATCCGGTTCTGGTCCAGTTCTAGCCTGGTTCTGGTCTGGTTCTGGTCTGGTTCTGGTTCTAGTGAGGGTTGCAGTCCTAAAACCTTTCATTAGATGCTTCAGGATAATAAACCCATGGATCGTGAACATCCGGACGCTACAGTGTTCTCTATGTTTCAGGGGAACTGAAGCTAAACTTTTGACCTAAACAGAGGAACCAGGTTCATCACTCAGGAAAACATCCGGATTATTCCTCTGGACACTGAATTAATAAAATTATATACACTATGTACGATAATACACTTTATTCTTCACCTTACTGCCAGTACTTCCCTGTTGTTTTAGTAAACTGTTCTGACTATTCTGCTCTTCTGATGCTATACAAATACAATTCTACTGGAATACTCCACATCAGATTAGTTTACTGTATATGACATAATTCAGGGTTTGAGGCAAATGGATGCAGAGGCTGGCTGGCTGCAGCATCATGTGACTGAAGTGACGTCAGAGCGGCCGATACGTCAGTCGCTAGTGATCGGTTCAGATACCTCAGTCACTATTGATCGATTCGTATACGTCAGTCACTTGTGATCGGTTCAGATACGTCGGACACTAGTGATCAGTTCAGATACGTCGGACACTAGTGATCAGTTCAGATACGTCGGTCAATAGTGATCGGTTCAGATACATCGGTCACTATTGATCGGTTCAGATACATCGGTCACTAGTGATCAGTTCAGATACAACCGTCACTAGTGATTGGTTCAGACACGTCGGTCACTAGTGATCGGTTCGGATACGTCGGTCACTAGTGATCAGTTCAGATACGTCGGTCACTTGTGATCGGTTCAGATACGTCGGACACTAGTGATCGGTTCGGATACGTCGGTCACTAGTGATCAGTTCAGATACGTCGGTCACTTGTGATCAGTTCAGATACGTCGGACACTAGTGATCGGTTTGGATACGTCGGTCACTAGTGATCGGTTCAGATACGTCGGACACTAGTGATCAGTTCCGATACGTCGGCGGTAACTAGTGAGGTTCAGATACGTTGGTCACTAGTGATCAGTTCAGATACGTTGGTCACTATTGATCGGTTCAGATACGTCGGTCACTAGTGATCAGTTCAGATATGTCGGTCACTTGTGATCGGTTCAGATACGTCGGACACTAGTGATCAGTTCCGATACGTCGGCGGTAACTAGTGAGGTTCAGATACGTCGGTCACTAGTGATCAGTTCAGATACGTTGGTCACTATTGATCGGTTCAGATACATCGGTCACTAGTGAGGTTCAGATACATCGGTCACTAGTGAGGTTCAGATACGTCAGTCACTAGTGAGGTTCAGAAACATCGGTCTCTAGTGATTGGTTCAGATACGTTGGTCACTATTGATCGGTTCAGATACATCGGTCACTAGTGATCGGTTCAGATACGTCGGTCACTAGTGATCGGTTCGGGGAACAGACAGAAATGGGCTAACGAGGAGGAAATCTCAGCTGAATAATGGAGTGGAAGACCAGGCTGTGATCTGACTCCGCCCCCCTCCTGTACCTTGATGCCGCTCCTCCCCTGCTGTTTGAGCAGGATGTTCTCGGGCTTCAGGTCACAGTGGATGATCCTGTTCTTGTGCAGAGAGTCCAGACACTGCAGGATGGAGTGGGCGAACTTGCGGACGAGCGGCAGGCTGAAGCCCTGGAACTTGTTCTTCTTGATGAGCTCGTACAGGTTCATGCTGAGCAGCTCGAAGGTCATGCAGATGTGGTTGCGGAAGGTGAAGTTCTCCAGCATGTGGATGACGTTCATGCCGAAGTCCTTGTCCTGCTTCCTCAGGTGCTCCAGGATGCGGATCTCCTCGGCCGCCTGCCGGTGGAACCGCTTCTCGTTCCGGACCATCTTCAGAGCCACGTGGGTGTGGGACTTATGGTCGAAGGCCTTCACTACCTGCGGGGGGGGGGGATTAATGTATTCTTTTGTTCACTACAAATCCCATAATCCACCTGCCACTTCCACTATTCTAGCAGCCAACTAGATGTTTAGAATAGAACAGGACTCCAGAAGTTGATTGGTCCAGAGACTAAACTGACCAACCAGACACTGACACCTAGTAGTAGTAGTAGTAGTAGTAGTAGTAGTACTATTAGTAGTATTAGTACTATTAGTGGTATTAGTAGTACCTGTCTGAAGCTGCCCATGCCAATGACCTACAATACCTCATATTGGTACTATTACTATTAGTGGTAAAAGTACTTGTAGTAGTAGTATCACTAGTAAGAGTACTAGTAGTAGTAGTATTGCTAGTAGTACCTGTCCCTGCTGCCCTCGCTGATAATGTTCTTTGTAGTGGCAGTAGTAGTAGTAGTAGTATTAGTAGCAGCAGTATTAGTAGAACAAGCACTTGTAGTACTAGTAGTATTAGGCCGTGTTCACATTGCAGAGCGTTTACTGCTTGAAATCCTCAGTTGTTGCCAGGCAACCAAAGTAGCGCTGAGTTTATAGCGCATTTCTGTCATATTGATTGGTTGGTTGGTTGGTTGGCTCAAGTTTAACTAGATTCAATTCTTTGTGTGAGCGACCGCAGCAGGAAAATCCAGGATCTGAGCCAGTGGTGAGCGCAGAATCCGCCTCCTTCCATAGGAATTAAAGCTGTTTTAAGAGGAAACCGCTCCGCAGTGTGAACACGGCCTGAGC
>NW_027280830.1:42500-49700 GCF_046629955.1 Centroberyx affinis
AGAGAGAGAGAGAGATAGAGAGAGAGAGAGAGAGAGAGAGAGAGACAGAGAGAGAGAGACAGAGAGAGAGACAGAGAGAGAGAGACAGTTAGTGAACAGTGTTATTCATTGACTTTTGGTATCCAGAATTTCCATCCAGACTGAGTTTGAAGAATCAGTGATTTCTCAGTTAGTGATTTCCTACGTTTCCCAGAATGCCTTTCAGCAACCTCCAGACAACAGTCCTTGACTTGTTGCTGTTGGTTTTACATGTAGGAGGAGAGAGAGTAACAGCAAGAGAGTGAGAGTCTCCAGTTGAAAAAAGTGAAACCCCAACCTGTCTCTCTGCTGCATTGCATTCTGGTCTATTGAGACTACTGCATTGCATGCTGGTCTATTGACTCTGCTGCTTTGCATTCTGGTCTATTGAGTCTGCTGCATTGCATGCTGGTCTCTCTCCTGCTCCTGTGGTGGAGAAACTGGTCTCTCTCCTCTGGTGGATCTCTCCCTGTATGATTGTTGAACGTCTCTCGGTGCAAAATGGCGGCTCTAGAAAGAAGCCCTCGCTCTTTGATCCTGAGGGACTGACACCAAAACCTGACGTTTACCGCTGAGGTTTTACATCCTGAAACATTTTCTCACATCAGACTGGAAACATCTGGAGGTGACGTCACCTCGTCTGTGATTGGCCAGCCTCTGAACCCATCGTCTATCGGTCTGATCGATTAGACTCTGGGGGCGACGGCCAATATTTGGGGGTTTCCGGTGCAGCCGGCGGACATCCGGGCCAAGACTTCCTCTTCCGTGAGCCGGTCATCGTTTACAGTCCGATCAGCGACTTGAGACGAGAGAATGGAGTCGGAGTCGAGAGACGAGTCTCATATGCAGAGATCTGTTTATAGAGATTAGCCCAAATGTCGTCCGGACCTAAAACACTTGTGAAACAATCCGGTCGTAGACGTCGTCTCTCAACCCCGACTCCGTTCTCGCGTCTCAACCCCAAAATATTGGCCGTCGCCCCCAGAGTCTGATCGATCAGACCGATAGACGATGGGCTCAGAGGCTGGTGATTGGCCGGTTATCCACCAAGAAGAAAAACACAACAAACTACTGGATGAACCCAGGAAGAGACTCAGCTGCAGCTCACTGACAATCCACACTGAGGGTTCAGGTTGAGGGTTGAGGGTTGAGGTTCAGGGTTTGGGTTCAGGGTTCAGGTTCAGGGTTCAGGGTTCAGGGTTCAGATTGAGGGTTCAGGGTCAGGGTTCAGGGTTCAGGTTCAGGTTCAGGGTTCAAGTTGAGGGTTCAGGGTTCAGGTTCAGGGTTCAGGGTTCAGGGTTCAGGTTTAAGAGTTCAGGGTTCAGGGTTCAGGTTCAGGGTTCCAGTCCTGTTTCAGCTCTGCTGGTTCTATCAGCTCTAATCTGAATCTAATCTGCATCGTCTCCTTCAGTTTCTAATCCTGTAAACCAGGACAGAGGGAAGCTACACACACACACACTGTATACACACTGCATACACACTGTATACACACTGTATACACACTGCATACACACTGTATACACACTGCATACACACTGCATACACACTGCATACACACTGCATACACACTGCATACACACTGTATACACACTGCATACACACTGCATACACACTGCATACACACTGCATACACACTGCATACACACTGCATACACACTGCATACACACTGCATACACACTGTATACACACTGTATACACACTGCATACACACTGCATACACACTGCATACACACTGCATACACACTGCATACACATTGTATACACACTGCATACACACTGCATACACACTGTATACACACACACACACACTGTATACACACTGCATACACACTGCATACACACTGCATACACACTGCATACACACTGCATACACACTGCATACACATTGTATACACACTGCATACACACTGCATACACACTGCATACACATTGTATACACACTGCATACACACTGCATACACACTGTATACACACTGCATACACACTGCATACACACTGCATACACATTGTATACACACTGCATACACACTGTATACACACACACACACACACACACTGTATACACACTGCATACACACTGCATACACACTGTATACACACACACACACTGTATACACACTGCATACACACTGCATACACACTGTATACACACTGCATACACACTGCATACACACTGTATACACACACACACACACACACTGTATACACACTGCATACACACTGCATACACACTGCATACACACTGTACACACACTGCATAGACACTGCATACACACTACATACAATGTGCATACAACTTTCATACAAACTGCTTACAAACCACACTCAGACTCTGTCCCTGGTAGTTTGCTCCTGGTTCTGGTCCAGCAGGCTTCAGGTCTGCATTACATAATAACATGAATATCTGGTCACATGGTCTGGAGAACACACTGCATCACAGCAGCATGATGCAGTGGAACAGCGTGTTGTGTTATGATGTGAACATGACACTGTGCTGGAAATGCCACAACGCAGGAGAACATGCATGGCATGCTGCTGGACAGGAGGAGTGGGAACCTGCAGCAGTGACACACACACACACACACACACACACACACACACACACACACACACACACACACACACACACACACACACACACACATCGCAGAGATCTGTCATGATGAGGCTGATATATACTGTCGTAACGTTGATATATACTGTCATAAACTGCCATAAGGCTGATATATATATAGTATCACATGGCTGACATACTGTCTATATATCATACGGTTGACATATACTATAATAAGGCTGATATAGACAATAATAAGGTGGCCCTGCTGCTGGCCCTGCTGGCCCTGCTGCTGGCCCTGCTGGCCCTGTTTGCCCTGCTGCTGGCCCTGCTGGCCCTGCTTCTGGCCCTGCTGGCCCTGCTGCTGGCCCTGCTTCTGGCCCTGCTGGCCCTGCTGCTGGCCCTGCTTCTGGCCCTGCTGGCCCTGCTGCTGGCCCTGCTGGCCCTGCTTCTGGCCCTGCTTCTGGCCCTGCAGGAGGCTGTGGTGACATCAGCCTGTCTTACATTAGAATAAATACACTAGTCTCTAATAGTGACATTAGTCTACATTACATAAACACTGCCTTATCTAGCAAGCTAACAGTGGAACTACGAGTGGCTGGTGCTGCCTAAAGGTCTGGAAGAGTTGTATTACATCAGGTTAAATACACAGTAATGTTGTGTAGCTAAAGGCTTTACAGCAGCCTGTATTATACAGTACACCTGTCTTTAATAGTCTATAATAGCTGCTACAATGCTATAAGGCTGGAACACTTACATTAAGATCATTAAACAGATATTACTGTGATATAAGATCCAGACAGCAGCCTGTATGACATTAGAATTAATTCATTATAATAACAGAAGTCCATTAGCTAAAAACACTGACAGCAGCCAGCAGGCTAGCAGGGCTAACAGACACTAATGCTACCTGAAGTCTACAGCAGCCTGCCTTACATTCATATAAGTGGATTATAATGTAATAATAGCATAATAGCAGCATCAGGCTAAACAGCAGCTACTCTCTCTGTGTGTTGTCTGCTAGGCTAACAGTGAGCTAATCACGCTACACACACCAGGAGAAATACATGACGTTACGTTATAACGCTCTCTAAAGGAAACCATCTGTCTCCTGTAGTCTGTAAAGCTATAATGCATTACAGCTAATCCAGCAGGCTAACAGCGGCTAGCATGCTACTGACTCTGCAGCAGCCTGGTTTACATGGATATAATGTGTAATAACAGTGATAACAGTCTACAGCAGCCGTTATTACAGTAAGATAACGTGTTATAACAGCGATATAACCGTGTGTGAAAGCGACATTAGCGTCTGTTTGCTTGCTAGTGGCCGAGCTGCTGCCTCCAGCCTCACAGCGACCAGCAAACAGCCTGAAAAACACCAGGCTGCTCACAGGAGAGGACGGGCATCCATGTGAATTATCTCTGACATTAAAACAGAAGCTAAAGCTGAACCAGCAGGCCGAGGACCAGCGACCGGACAGACACACAGAAAACACTCAGAAATACACAGAAAACACCCAGAAATACACAGAAAACACTCAGAAATACCCTCCAAACACTCAGAAATACCCGCAGAAGTGGAGTAAAAACCACAGAAACAGTGAACACAGCGCCAGACGGCCTGAAGCAGCCCGGCACACCGAGGAAAACAGAGGAAACATGTAAACACACCGAAAACCAGACCCGACCCGGTTCCGCTGTGATCCCGTCTCTCTGTTCGGGTTTCGTGTATTTTCTCCGCTGTCACTTCTCATCTGTTTGGTTAAAAATAAACCGGAGGGGCAGAAAAGACCAGCGGCGTTTATTTCTGTCTGTTTCTGCTCTGTAAAGCAGCAGAAATCTTATAATGTAAAATTACACTTCGTTTAACACAGAGAGGTCTGTTTGTTTCTGTCGGCACACCCGCCTGACCCGTTTCTTTCATTTCTGTCTTTTAAATCAAATTAAATGTAATTAAATGAAGAAGGCGGACAGGCAGCATCTGTTTCTATCTGCTTCTATTTCTGTTTCTGTCCCTGTCAGCCTGACAGGCGGCGAGGCTCCGGCCGTTTCTGCCTCTATCCGGTACATTTACAGTCTAATAAATGACCGCTAACGGAGCCGGAGGGTCAGCGGTGTGTGTCGGCCGGGCCGGCCGGGCTCAGGAGCCCCCTGGCCGGCTACAGAGGCTCTGCTCACCCGTCGGCAGGACCGAGGCTCCGGGCTTCTTGGTTAACATGGCGGCCGCTCCTCTCCTCTGGACACACAGCCGGGACAGGAGCCTCCTCTTCCTCCTGCTGCTGCTCCTCCTCTTCCTCCTCCTGCTGGTCTTCCTCCTCCTCTTCCTCCTCTCCCTCCTCCTCCTCCTCCTCCCTCTTTCACTCAGTTAAGTTTAATTTACTGTTTATCAGAAACAATACTGAGAAAAAAAGAGTACAATTCCCAATAAAATATCAGTTCATGTTTTTATTTATAACAATAATTATAACATAATAATAATAACAACATACAAATAATAGACAGTAAGACAACAGGAGAATGAAAAAAAAATGAAGCTAAAATTTTGTTATCGCAGAGTATTAGTAGGGGGCGGGGCCACGTGGCTGGCTCCGCCCACCTGGGACGCTCCGCCCAGCAAACAAACAGAGGCGAGGCAAAACAACAGAGAGGTGAGAAACCAACAACTGACTGTTAATATCTGAAGTTAGCAGTCACATAACACATGGAGCAGAACATAACTAAACAACTGAGGTTATTATTAGTATTATTTGTAGTAGTAGAGTAGTAGTACTAGTAGCCTACTAGTAGTAGTAGTAGTAGTAATTAATGTTTATCAAGCTGTTTGGAGACTAACAAAGCTTTACATGAGTCAGCAAGAGACAGACAGGCAGACAGGCAGAGAGACAGACAGGCAGAGAGACAGACAGGTAGTTGTAGAGTTTCTGTGTTCATGTTGTTGCTTCTTATGTTTCCAGTAAAGTTTGTTCAATCAAACTGAAGTGTCTGTTATGTAAGGAACCTGTTCTATAGAGTTACTGGAAGCCCTGATACCTGAGACCACACACACACACACACACACACACAGACACACACACACACAGACACACACACACACACACACACACACACACACACACACACACAGACACACACACACACACACACACACACACACACACACAGACACACACACACACACACACACACACACACACACACACAGACACACACACACACACAGACACAGACACACACACACACACAGACACAGACACACACACACACACAGATTGGCGAGCTATGATGTCAGAGAGAAAGAGGAAGAACATCCTCTGTACCGTCACCATGGTAACATGACAACACAATCAGCTGTTACTATGGAGCGGGGCCATGGAGCCAACATGGCCGACAGAGTGTGCGTGTGTGTGTGTGTGTGTGTGTGTGTGTGTGTGTGATGTTTGGTTGATTTGATCTCATCTTCACATGATTCAGGTTTCAGGCCGGTCAGCTGGAGGCCGTGATGCGTTCAGGTGCATCAGGAGAACAGGACGCATCCAAAATCTGTTTCATTTATCAATTTAAAATCAGCTGGAAACAAACAAACAAACAAACAATCAAACGAGGTGCAGCAGGTGTTGTTGCTCTTCATATGAACAGCAGATTGTGTTGCTGTGAAAGTAATCGATCATATTGATTCTGATCATGTTGTTCTGGCAGCCGCTCAGCAGCAGGAGGCATGACGGGCCTCCCCAGCTGCAGCTCGTATTTACAGTAAATCCAACAGGACCTGAACGCAGCATCAGGACCAAACTGACCTGCTGGTCTGACTGAATCCGTTTTCCTGAACAACAGAATCTGGGAGAAGTCAAATAAAAACAGAAAACCTGCTCTGTAAACTGCAGTTTACTCCTTCTAACATTAATATTAAAATAATAATTTTTCCCTTTACATACAGTATGAATACAGATATATATAATGTATAAATATAACAGGTCTGCATCTGTTCTTTTACAAATTAACCTTTTTATTGATTCCTAATTTCTAATCATTGATCAGATATTTGTCTATGGGGCAGTGGACGGGGTTTGTTGTAGTTCTGATCTCAGCCAGCAGGAGGCGAAGGTTTTCCTGCCAGCAGACCAACAAAGTCACGAAGAAGAACTTCACCAGACAGAACGAGTCGATAACAGAAACCAAACTAAACCAAACGAACCCACAGTTTGAATAAGAACAGATACTAATCCTTTTCATTTATGAAGACAGTTTCATCCACAGAGTTTCTGATTGAAGTCTTCCGTCATATTAGATGAAAACAGAAGAGTCTCAATCATTTATAGGTGAAAAGTCTTTATTTCTGTTTTTCATCCGGGATCGACTGTTGCGTCTGAACTGCCGCAACTTTTAACAGAAGAAGAAGAAGAAGAAGAAGAAGAACCTCGCGGAGCGGGAACTGAACTGACTCTTCACAACATGGACTGGTAAACACACTCATTCATTTTAATAACTAACTTTCCTCCTGTAATGTTCTACCTGAAGCAGTTAGCTGTGTGTTGTCCCAGTGTGCAGACTGCTAGCTTGTTGTTCAGCCCGCTTTAGTGTTCAAACTGTCAGCATGGAGGCTAACGATGCTAACTGTGCTAACTGTCAG